>NW_019384869.1:1014450-1090223 GCF_000671375.1 Centruroides sculpturatus
GATTGGCGCCCGCGAAAATTCAAAAATACAAAAATGAAGTATATTACCAAGTAACCCAGTGAGAACTGCTTGCCTATCATTTTAGTTGAAAATACAAGAAGTTTTATTCCAAGCAAGCATCGCAAGCCCGCTTGGTTAATTTCTGCTGCTTGCTTGGAATAAAATTTCTTGTATTTTATATTAAAATGATAGGCAAGCAATTCTGTTAAAAGCACTGGCACTGAACGTTTCGCTTCATGCAGTCTATTTTGCAATTTTTTTAAAATGATGTCAATCCCGAAAATCCCGGGATTAGGAAAACTTAATCCCAAAAATTTTGGGACCGAAAAGTGGTCGGGATCCCGATTTTCGAGATCCCGGGATCAAATCCTCTAGTTATATTGGATTTTACACATTTATATAAATGACATTGATTTCTATTTGATCATATTTGTAAATAAGAAAACAATACCAGTAATATCCAGCAATTTACTAAATAAGAAGAAAAACAAACTTTTTCAGTGATTTTTAAATTATCATCATCAGGTCAAAATAGCAGTCAAACATATATATGAAAATTAAAATGGCACTTTAAACAAAAATGAAATAATTATTTCATTGATGGAAAGTGCAGATGTCAGCAATGATATAATCAGATATTTTTAAAGATAAGATTTAAAATTATAGGTTTATTTCAAAGATAAATCTCCATGCTTTAGAGAATTTTTTAGGTGAAAAAACAGCCTTCACCCTTTGCAATATCAATGTTCATCCTGCAAATAAATCCATTTGCCATCTGAGCTTCCAAGAAATAGTTATCCACCAATAATATCATCATTGTTAAAGTCAATAAGTCCAGGAACATGGTTCTAATGAAAAGAAACATATATGGATGTCATACACAAATATATCAATGAAATGAGGTTTTTGGAGAAGCTACAAAACAGAGTCATCCATTTTACCAACACTCCACTAGCATCCAAGTTACATATACAAAAATCCATCATATAAGCACTACAGTATTATTACACCATGGATTTTTGCATCTTCCAAAATTTATAAACTGGGCATCTAACTATGTCCAGTGATGGATAAATCTGCTTTTCCCTCAATAAAAATTGAGAGTATACTCAAGCAATTCATCACCACCATCATTAATGACTACCCTCACACTATAAAAAATTCAGAAGCATTAATATAACAATTAGCCAACATCATCCTATTCAATGTGGAATTCCTTACCATATGTGATTTTGAATCTCTCTATCCTTCAATCAAGATTGAACTTTGTTCTTGTAAACTTTGGAATTTTTTATTTAAACATATCTTCAAATCACACAAACGTTATCACAAATATCATCATCACATCATTGCAGCACCTTGGGACTGGCAGACAATGTTTGTTATTCTTTGTTCTTTTAATTTCAACGGATAACATATCTGCAAAACAAAAGGGTCCCAATGGGCAGCCTGGTATCTGGCAGTCTGTGAACTAGTTCTTCACCACCTTGAAAAATAGGTTCTTCTAGCTTTTAATGATCAAATCAATTTTTACATTTATTATGATAATGATGATCTCATAATGTAATGATAAAAACCAATAGGAATTGTTGTTGATAGGATTGATGTTAATTACTCCAGTAATTAACATCAATCCTATCAACAACAATTCCTATGGCCACCACCTCCATGTTAAGCAACACAGTGACCACCAAGGTTACTTTTCAAACATCTTTTTTGTACTCAAGGATGGCCATATTTTGACTAAAGTGTACAGAAAATTAGTGTACAAATCAGTTTTTATTCCATCAGAATCTAGAGACCCTTGCCCATTTAAAATGTCTGCCTATAGAGTCCTAGTCAAAAGAGCTTTCATCCACTCTATCACATCATTGATAGAGATATTGAACTAAACTACATCACAAGTATTGTGAAACAACATGAGTATTCTTCAAGGCTTGTCCAAAATCTTATCTTTAAATATCAATCTGGTTACACATCTGAAACAGATGAATCTAAAACCACAAAGTCATCAGGCATAACCAACATCTTTCAAAGATTTACAAATTGCAAGAACAAACTAATTTAGTATTTACCACAAGAGAAATCCAATTATCTTTGTTATGAAATGCCAAAGACCCTATTAACAGGCAGAATTCATCTTGGTTGTATTTTATCCCCATTATGGACAACAGATTCAAGAAGAAATGAATCTATATAGGAGTAACAGCTTGATCTCTTAACATGCATATCAAAGAGCACTGTTATTCTGTCAAAAGGGCCTGTGGACCACAACATTTGCAACCGAAAATGATCTACAGGTACTTCTCAATGAAGCATGTATAATACATCTGATTAGGAACTGGAATATTCTAAAACATCTGGAGAAACTTGAATTTACAAAGCTACTTTTCAAAATATCACAATAAATTACAGAGATGTTGATACACACTCTAAATCATGGAAGTCAGTCTTTGAAGTACACACTTAGTTTTAAGTCTTATCTTTAAAAAATATCTGATTATGTTATTGTTGATGTCTGTGTTTTCCACCAGTGAAATAATTATTCCATTTTTGTTTAAAGGGACATTTGAATTTTCATATATATAAATATGATATATATGTGTGTGTGTGTGTTTGACTGCTATTTTAATCTGATGATGATTTAAAAATCATTGAAAATGCTTGTGTGAGCCCATGGACAGAGCAGAGGAATGAGTAAATTTTGCGTAAAATTACGACTTTGTAATTTAATTTCTTAATGCGATTGTTATAAAAAAACATCACATCACTCTAGAAGGGATCAGATGACGTTCTCTCTAAACAAACGGAGAGGAATGTTGACAACAAGATGGCAAAAGGAAAACATTCAATTGTGAAAGAGGGACGGCTGCTATTACACATCATCGGAAGAAACCTATGCCCACACCTGGGAATGGACCTTTGACATGTCAATAGTCGATCACATGATCTTTTTCCCAGGCATCAAGCATAAAAGGTGGAGACTCTGAAGTTTCAGGCGGTCGTCCCATACGAAGTCCAAAGGAAGGTGAATAGATTAATTAGTTCACGGAGTAATCAATGACTAGGTGCCAAGTTCAGTGGACCTTCACAAACAGACTGTTTTGGCCCAAGCAAGTCAATGATAAGAAGACCCGCCATACAATCGCCAGTCCTCTTTGAATTCCTCTCTCTCTGATCAAATGAACATCATCTAATCTGACCAACGAATATTGAGGTATCTATAGATTATTGTAAACTCTCTCTCAGCGGAAGTAATACCAGAGCTAGGTCATTAGGTCAGCATGCAAGCTGATTAGAAACTTTTGTCAATCCCCTCCAGAGGAGTATATATGTAACCTCATTTAACCGCATCTAACTTAGACTTAGTTTTATGTATCATAGGTTTAGTTATATAATAAATTCTTGTTGTTGTCCGTTAAAAACCTGTCTCCTGTCACTCCAAAACACGGACACCTGTCGACTTTCCCAACCCCCTCGCCACTCGAAAAAAACCCATCCCAAAGACAAAGTGGGTGAGTTTTACCAACTTGATGATTAGAGGGCTATGTTCCCTTGCCCGTATTCTCACATTTGGTTTTCTTATTATGTAGTGAATTTCTGAATATTACTGGTATCATTTCATTATTTATACTTTACTAAATCCAGTTTTTCAAGTATTGAATAGTTATCATTGATTATACTTATTATCAGGTGTATAATCAGATGCTTGTTATACATATGTTTACATTCAATACTAATGTATGTAAATTATAGCTGATTTGAATATTTTTGAGCATGTGCCAAAATGATCTTTCTGTAGTTAGTATAACTGGAAATAATAATGTGATAGCATGATTTATCTAAATTCTTAAGAATATGCTTTAGAAAGATATAGTTCTAAGATCTAGACTTATCTGATAACCTATATCTGAAGGTTATAAGTTTCTCATTTCATGTTATTTCTTTTCTTGTTCTTTATAAATTAAATAATAACTTTAATAAATAGTGGCCTGTCTAATTATTTCAAACTTTTACAGTAATTAAAAAGTTTATTAACCTAATTTTTATCAAATTATTCTATATTCTAGTGTCTTCAATAGTTTGTGTACAGTAAAATAAACCAGAATTTTCCATATAAATTAAAATCAGAAAAATAAGCAAAAATACTATCTGGCACTTGAGTGTATGTGCACTTTTGTTTACAGTGTAACACAGGGGTGTCTAACCTTTTTGTTTCTCTGGGCCGCATTGGAAGAAGTCAAGGAGTTTTGGGCCACAAATACATATAATATATAGTTGTGGCCCAATATACAAGTATATTTAAGGATTAACATGTTTAGATTATAATAACAAGTATTAAAACTTTATCAAGAAAAAGGATATTTTAAAAAATTACTTCTACAGACACTTTCAATTTTTACTTAGAAATAGATAAATTCATTTATTATAAAAGAGACAAACGAAAATTTATTTGAAAAACACGAATATTTGTTTTATTTGGGTCTCTAATTAATAAAAAGCGACGAAACACCATTTTAAAGTGCATTTTTATTCAATTAATATAATTATAAATAATATGTAGCCGAAAAAGTAGCCAAAGCGCCAAATGATATTTTTTACGTCAAACAAAAAAAAGTAGCCACATTTGGCCCAATGTAGCCAAATCTTGCAACGTTGGAAGAAATACTAAATAAAGCTGGAGTTGTGAATCAAAGGATTATAGACCCAAGTGCGGGGAAAAAGAGGCAAAGGACAAAAGATAAAGAAGTGAAAAAGGTTGAAAAATTACGGGTCCATATTTGCTTAACAGAAGATCTATTTAACGTTTCTCACTACTACATCTTTTGTCCTTTCTCATCTTTCCCTCCTTTTCCCAAATTTGGATCTATAATCCTTTGAGTCACAACTCCAGCTTTATTTAGTAATCCTTCCGCTTTCACACATCTCCAAGTACTGTACAGTATTTGAAAATATTTTCTTTCTACTTAAAAATAAAATATGAATAAAGGTCTACGGCTTTGTGAAACTTTTTTTTGAGTTTATGCCGTTCAAATAAATAAATAATAAAAAATTAAAACATTTGTCGGTTTTGTTTACACGTTTATTGGGCCGCATTGGAACTTGCCTTGGGCCGCATGCGGGCCGCGGGTTGGACACCCCTGGTGTAACATGATGCTCTTACCTGTAAATTGCCTGGAATGCTTTATTAATTATTATTATTAATATTAATAGCCTATTTTTATCAGAACAAAAAGTTTTTGGACTTAAATTAAAAATGATAATATGCATTATCTATTTTATTTTTTCTTAAGTCTTAAAATCTATATTTATTTTTGAAAATATTACAAAAAGTTCTGGAATTAATAATAAGATCATTTATTTTTATAAACTGAAAAGCCTTTATTTTGAACTTTAACTAAATAAAGATATACCTACAGAGGAGAAATTATGGTTTTCTTAACAAACATTTTTAGAAATTTTTATTTTCCATCTTCAGATAAACAGCTTTTTGAAAAACATAGTTATACAATAAGACCTCACTTAACGCGGGGGATGTGTTCCTAGACAACAAAGCACTAAACGAAACAGCGTTAAATGAGGTCATTTTAACATAGAGTAAATATGGATAGGGAAACACACAACCAAAAATTAGAAAATTTACTTTAGTTTTAAGTTATTTCTATTTTTATATTAATACATATAATAATATATGTTAAATAACATAAACATATGCACACAGAAATGTATAATAATATATTAATTCGTTCATTTTTTCTATATTAATAGTTCATTTTTTGTGACGAATGTTTTAACTTTTCTGAAATTCTTGTTATTTGCATAAAGTTGTGAAGTTTTATTTGTTGCTGTTTTCTTTCCTTAAACAAATTTCAGTAGAAGAAGATTGCATCAAAAATGCCTCGTTTTATTTTGTACTCCTTTCAAAATCTGGATCATTCACTACAATTTGATCAACGATTTTGGCTATCATTACCAAACTTTTACTAAGGAAATCTGTAGAGAAATTTTTTGGGTTCTTTGTTTCAGAATCACTATTTTCCAGTTCTACATGGATTTCTGTTCTGCCAGTTCTTGAAGGTCATTGTTGATAAAGACTCGCACCAGAAACCTGTGGTAACTCCTCAATATCCTGTTCATTTATATCTCTTAGTCTTGCTGTATCAATTAGGTTGAGTTTGATCAACTTAACTATACAGCGATAGGCTCTTCCTGTTGAGAATTCTTGGATACCTTCAGCCATAACTTCTTCAACACTTCGTTCATGCATTTATCAGTTAATTCTTGCCAAGCGAAGCCGATATTGCCTATGGCATCCATGATGATATATTTTTTTCAAAATTGCACCAAACAAACATAGATTTAAAGAAAGTACACCTTTTTGCCACCCTTTTCTGATTGTTTCGTGTTCATAAATAATCATATTATGTAATTATGTATGAACCAATGAAATGCTGCGATAATTTAAATTCAGCATAAATTTTGGGCTTTTTTTTAGGCTTCGAGCAGACATCATTAAGTGGGGTCATACTGAATTAATTTTGAACATTTTCTAATGTCATTTGCATATGAGATACTGCTCAAATTTTTTCTACTGTAAATTTTAATTCTAAAAAGTAATTTATGTATTTTTTTTCTATAATTTGAGCATATTTACTAATTTTTGCAATAATTGGAATTACTGTTGTAATTTTATTGTTTTTTTATAAGATACTATTTAGAGTAAATGGAATTGGATTTTTGGACATATTTTCAAAAATTTTTTTCTTTCCAACAAAACACATTCTTAAAATTCCTGTCATTTTCAAATTTTAGTATGAAGAAAGAAAGTCAGTTAAATTAGTTGATATTGTAAAAGAATATCTGATATCTTATAAACAAAAGTTTAGTGTTTAATTAATTTAATCATCATCTTTTTAAATAACATCAGTTTTTATTTTAGTTTAGTTATTTTATTTAGTTTTTTGAATTTAGATAAAATACTGTATTTAGTGCTTTTACTTTTTCATAAAATAAAACAAAATATATTATTGTTCATAAATTTTAAGAAAATGAATTTTATATTTATAAATTCAATAACTAACAATTATTTAACTATCGCTTTTGCCCTTTTTTTTCTGTAACTTTTAACTATCGTTTATAAAAATAAACTGTATAATTAATAACCAGTCTCAATCACTAATTTTATTGCTAATCGATATTATTGGATAATATTTTTACCCTTCTTAATTATTGTCCAGAAGGATTTAAGCTTAAATTCAAAATTTATTTTAATCTTTTAAATACAAGGGAATTCAAAAAGAAATTTGAAAACATACAGAATTTTAACCAGAAGACACATAGGATCAGTTGAGAGTTAATTTATAGCAAAACGCATCTAAGTTTTACCTCAGTCATTTTGGTTTGATATAAGAACCATTGGTAATATAGCAGACATACCTCATGAATTCAATTTCTCGTCAAACTCAAAGCAGCATACTTTTAGAAATAACTTAGATCTTTAATGAAACTCTAAAAGAAGAAATTCAGAGGTGTCAAATGTAGGAAACAAGGTGACAATGATATCTGCCTTGCTTGACCAATTCATCAACTTGATGGTAATGAAATGGTTATAAAAGCTTAAGAAATATTGCATTTTAAAAATGTAATGTTTTCTATAAAACTAAAATTGTATATTTAGAAAGTTTAATAAGAATTATATCCTCATTATTGTGAGAATATTTTATATTAACTGTTGTTATATATATATTATTTAATTAATTAATTACAGATATATTTGTATTTTTCTATTTACAATTATAATTTACTATTATTTAGGTGGATCCTTCCTTGGAAGATGAAACCACTAGGCGCATTAAGAGCACATTAGGTGATTTTAACCAAGTACAACATTACCTTGTTACTGATCCAAAGCATTTAATTGGAATTTCCAGATCTGGTTTAATATCTAGCCATAACAATGGCAATAATTCAAGTTCTGGTCAACAACACACTACTACTAAAGATGGAGTATGGACACATTCAAATCGAAAATTAGGATTAGTGAATGGACAGAATAAAGTCAGTCACAAGAGTGGAAATCATGAAGAACGAAAACACAGTAATAACAATAAATATAAAAGCAAAAATTCTTATCAAACTGTAAATGAAAATAAGTCAAAACAAAAAGTTCAGATAGATTCTCATGAGGCAGATAAATCATTTGATAAAGGAATTAATAATAAACATAAAACTACAAAATCAAGTGCCTTTCCAAATACTGAAAAAACATTAACAGATGATCTGTGTAAGGAACGGCTAGGAAATGCAACGAGTGTTGAAGTACAAAATAAAACTGAAAATATTTCAAAACAGACTAATGTAGATCAGGTTAGTAGTAGTATTTAAAATATTTTAGAAATAACAGAACAGTAAAACCTTGATTTAATGGACTGATTTAAGCAAGGGGTGTCCATTAAAACTGAAAGTCCATTATATAATAAAGTAGGTTTTCCAAATGTGTGTTAAAAAATTGACAAATTAGTTATTTTATCTGTTTTTACATATATCGAAATGTTTGTGTAATTAAATTTAATTATATATGAGAAGTTTAATTTTATAGTAAAGTTTTCTATATTTATTATTGCTTATGTACTTACAGTAGTTCTGAGACTGTAATAAACAAGTATATGATTTAAATTAAAATAAATAAGCAAATATTTTTTGGAAAATACATTTTAATTGTATTTAACTAAACAAATAAGTAATGTTTTTAAAAAGAAAACAAAATTTTAATTTGACAAAAACAGGAAAAATTTCCTATTTATTCATCTTCAGATGATGATAGATTAAGACATTCCCATTGCCATGTGAAGTTAAGAGCATGGCATGCGACCCATGGATTTGAAAAAATAACTTGTTAATTTAATTACACATAAAAAGTATTCTAAAATTAACATGTCATTTTTCACGTGACATAAGGATCAGAAATTTTGTCCATTAAAATGAGGTCAATTAAACTAAGGTTTTTCTGTACTTGAAAAATTTTTATATTACATACTTTTGAATGTTTTATTTTATAAATATCTTTAACATAAATTATTCAATTTGATTTAGTTGTAATAACAAACTTTGTAAATTCATTGGATATGATTGCATGTGTTATAAATTAACTAAAATTCTGTGTTATAATCAAACATTTAATTTTTTTATTATAATACAAATTGAAATAATTGATTGATGTTGAATTATTCTGTAATAAATGTCATTTTAGATTTGTTGTTGAAGACAAATATTTTTTATTAGTTTAAATTTTATTCCTAAAGATTCTGGGGAGGGATACAAATGCCCAAATGTGGGATACATATGGGGGTGATTTACCCATAAGTATATCACAGTATAGAATATATATATATATTCTATATATATATATATATATAAAATTATAAGATATGTTTAATTTCCTATATTTAATAAAATACAAAATGCCACACATCATCATATAATGTATGTAATGTTTGAATTTTTGAAGTTATTAAAAAAATTCAATCATTGCATCTCAAAGAATTTTTGTGGCTTATGGTGGAGGTGATACAAATTCTAGATCCAGCACATTAACTTCCTTGGAAAAATACTGTATGCAAATATGTTATGAATCTTTGGAAAACTATATTTTCAGATTTTTATTTAAAATAGCACAATGGAAGTCCTTTAATTATTCAAAGTTATGGCTAACAGATACACACTATCAAACAGGTCAAACTGAGTAGTGTCATATATCAGTATATGAGTACAAATGCTAATATATGCATTGATTGGCTACTATTTTTTGTAACTGGAACACACATTTTACATTGATGTTGAACACTTTTTTTACACTAAGTTCTTAATCTAAACTCTTCAATTGAATTTTAGTTTCTAGTATGTTTCTTGTATTTTATTTATATTTGGCATCATTTCAGTTTATTATGAATAAGTAAAGATGTACCAACCACCTAGATAGTTTTTCTTATATTTGTAGACATTATACTCTCTAAGCAATGAAAGAAATTTACAGAAAGAATAAAGGCCTTCCATAAAGATTACTTTGGATGTGAATTGGGTGTCAAGATAAGAAATGGCTACATCAGTTTTGTTACAACACCTTTCATTAATCTTTTGCAATGGTATTATGAAGAGAAAGGATCTTTATTTGCAATGTCTATTGTTTGGCACACAATCCAACTAACCATTTCTGATTTGTTTCTTTATGACCAAAATCCACAACCAAAAATCTAAGAGAGTAAAGTTTCTGTGCTTTGGATGATATAATTTTTAAATATTTAATATATTTTCTTATGTCTTATTTTCTATTGTTTAATTTCAATTTACTAAAATAAAAATACTTAAATGTTTACTTGTTACAAATTGCTTATGTGATATCTTAGATAGTGATTTTCCAAATATGTTGTTTTTATATACAGTAAAACTTTGATATTGGATAATTCATTACTTCATAATACATTACTTCGATATTGGATAATTCAAAGTCAAGTCTAGTCCCAGGTCAAGAGAATAGAATTTTGCATATATTTTAGTTTGGATAATTCAAAATATAAATACAATGAAATGTGAAGTTATTATCTAGTCCAGTGACCCTCAAAAATATTGTTTAATTTGAAATCTTCCATCATATTATATGTTTGTAAGAAAGTTTCTATAACCAAGTGGTAATTTTGGTTTTACAAATTATACATTGTTGTTGATTTATTGGACATCTGTTCAAGGTCATTTGGACATTGTACATGTTGCCAATGAAGAAAGAGATTTTTTATTTTTTTATTTTTATGGAAGAAATTTGTTTGGCATTTAATTATTTTGGACATTTTTCCGCAAAAATCTATTTTTTCAATAATTTCAAAATCCATTAAATACACATGTGTATTCACAATAGAATGCATTCTTATAGCTTTAGTCATTAATAGAGCTTGTTTTCATCAGATCACATGATTTTCAAATCTCGAACTCAAGACAATGAATTCTTCATAGAACTAGACAAAATGCTTTTTGAAGAAATTAACCTTCTTTTGTACATTATTTTCAAGTCTTGGTTTGAATATAATTTAGTTAAATTTTCATCAATTACATGTCAACTGACAGTTTTTTCAGTATAGTTTAAATTATTAAGTAATAACTCATAATATTAACATATTTATAAATGAACAGGTGATATTATATACAATAATGTCATAATTTTATTCAAGGATTACAAGAAACTTTGATTCAAAAAAAGTTTGAATAATTTGAAGTCATGTTTTTTGATATCATCTTTAACAACAACTAGTATATAATTAAAGTAGGAATACTAGCAATTTAAACTACTGTACTGCAAGCAAATAATTATTAAAATGATTATTATTTAAAAGTATTAGTTCAGACTGATAACAATTTTACATTATTAGTTACATGTTGAGACTGTTAACACAAAAAGACTAAAAATACCTGTTTACCCAAATTATAACCAAAACTTATTATAAGCAGTCTTAAAGCATAGTTTATAACCTATGTTTATATTTTGGGGCATGATAATTCTGATAACATTAAATGATGATAATATCCAAGGTTACTAGATAGACATAAGGTTTGTCTTGATTAAATGGGAGTCTAATATTGGCTATTAAAATGATATCATCATAGAAGCATAGCAAACTTACATTAGATTGTAAAAGTGAAATTTAGACATTTTGAAAATTTTTTATTGATAATTAACTCAATGATAATTACAGTTTAGTCTTGTAGATAATTACCATCAATGTCAATCACATCTCACAACCTTTGCTGCAATCTCATGAACATAGAATGGCTGGGGTTTTTTCTTGAAGAATGTCTTGAGCATTGTTCCCCCATTGGTTTTCTTATTGAACTGTATATTGACAATTTGATTATGCAGGATGCAAATTAGATAGTAGTCAGTTGAGGCAACTCTGGGCTGTAAGATAGATGAGGCAGAACTGCCCAGTCCAGACTGGTCGTTTCTCTAATGTTTTGTGGGTTGGCATGTTGTCATGGTGGTTTTGGACTTATTCAATTTTTGGAGTATATGGGACACTCAAGTTGTGCTAATTCTTTGTGGTCAGACATGGATTATTGTCTGTCAGTTGCAGGAAAATGTTTGGAAATATTAATGGTGGAATTGCTGTCTGGGTGGGGTTCATCTTGAAGCAAGAAATCTCCATTCTTGAATTTCTTGAACTTATTGTAGCAGGTCTGCCTGTTGACTGTGTTCTTGCCAAAGTCTTGTAGATAAGATTGTGAGCCTTCATTGCATTGTGACAACTTTTGAAGTGATAAAATGACAGTATGTGATTATGTTCTTTCTGAAGTTTCATATTGTCAGACATCATTTATATGTTTATTTTCAATAAAATATGTGAAATTTCCTCTAGTTACTCTATTTATATACCCACATTGAATGTTCTAGAACAATTTTTCCAGTCATTTCTTGAAAAAATCAAAATGTCTTAACTTCACTTTCACAGCCTGATATGTGATTTCTATCACTTCGTTGAGTTAAACTTTTGATCATACTAATAGTTTATTTAGACTTTATGCATAAGTATTGATAAGTTATTAATTAATTTAAGTAAAATGATTAAACAACTAGTCATTACATTAAAAAAATTGATGTATTGTCATAGCAGAATGAACTAAGTGTTTTGATTATTATTATTTTTTGTTTTAACCAAACTAATCTTAAAGATGGGAAACAGAGTGGCTTAAAGGGAATTTAAGCCACTCTGTTTCCCATCTTCTAGTAAATCCCGTTAGAGGATTTACTAGAGGGTGATGAATGGATAAAAATAAATCTTTCCAAGTATTTGAAGGGTTTGTCAACACTTCTGTATTTTATCCTACCTGGCTCTTAATCACTGTTAAGGCTTTCCATTACGTGGTAGGTTCTTGACCCTTGCTTGGTCAGGCCACCTAATTTAAATAGGAAGAAAGTGAAGAGATGAGGCAAGAGACCTATTGATCCTATTGATCTGGAAGAGGTCACCTGTATCTTACCTGTCATACAAGAATACCAAACTAGATAGGGGTTGAGAGGAACCCTGTGATTATGTAGGAAGTTGGAGAAAGTAGAAAGATTTCCATGCCTTAAAGATTAGCTACTGTCACATGAAAGTTTGCTTACTAGGTGTACCTAGTATGGTAGATCCTAGTAAGCAAACAGGATGGCAGCAAATAAGGACACAGGATCATAGTCTAAATTTTTACAAAAAACTGAAATTGAAACAAAGCTTTAAAAAGAACTGAAAAACAAAATTTGTTTTTATTTCAAATCTCTTTTTGACACTATTTAATGAGTGAAATTTCATGTCATCTGTAATTAAAACAGAATATTCACTGATTTCCTGTAATGAAAATTTGCATATCAATAGACTGCATTTAAAAACTTTTTCTGAGTTTTCTTGATTAGATAGCTAAATGCAAGTTTATCATTATTTTCCTTTATTTTTTATATTTTTTCACAGATTTATTATAAAATAAAAAATATTAATATTGAAATATATTAAAACAAAACATTATGATTATGTTTTCAAAAAAAGTAAATAAATAATAATGATGAAAATGTTAACAAAAAAGCCATAAAAAAACTCTTTTTTGAAAAAATGGTGCATTTTTAAAATAATTTTTCAGAAAAAAATCATTTGTCATAAATAAATTTTGCATTTTTGGAATTTAATAATTTTGTGCATATAAAAATTAACTCAAAAACTAAATTTATTGTTAAAGCCAAACAAATTATGACAAATTATTTAGTATCTAATTACATAGCCATTTTATAGCCTAATAATTCAGCAGTATATTTGACTTTAGCATTTTGTGCCAAAAATAGGTCACTCATGGCATTGACTTCAATTTTATTCCTATTAATCAATGTATTACATCACATTTATAATTGTATATACTATTCTACAATGATGAAATGTGCTTAAATTAAAGCATTCTTTTAATTTAAAAAAAATTTTTAGGTTAATTTATAGTTTAGTGTTTAGTTAGTATTATCAAATTATATGATAGGCCTATTTAATTGTTTGTATGATTTAATTTGAATTTTTTCAAATTATATAGTAATAATTATTAATTAACTTGTAAATTGTTTTATTTTATGTGCAATAATTTTTAGGGAAATTTTGTGCATGTTCAGGGGAAAATTAGGTCCTGAAATTATTCTGCACTCTTGATAAGTTGTCTTTATGATTACAACTACAAGGTAGTCATTGCAACATCAAAAATTTGATTTTATATTAAATCAAATACAGTCGACCCCCCTATAACGTACGTTCTAATAACGACAATTCCTATAACGTAACGAAAAAATTGTACAAACTCTCGTAAAACATACCTCCCATAACGTCGTTTCGCGACAAGATTGATAGAGTCTGGACCAATAGTGGATGAGCAGCCGAACTACTTTCCTCCGACCCTGCGCCACGCTACGGAGCGGCTAAATTGAGTTTGCTATCGTCTGTTTAGTATTATATATAAATTATATATAAATTAGGTACTGTACATATAATTATATATTAATTATATATAAATTAGCTACTGTATATATAATTATATATTAACTTAATTTATTGTAAGTTTATTATAATTATATATATGCTTTCTGCCGCCTGGCAACACGCTACGGAGATTTTAGGCTAGTAAGTTGAGTTTATTATCGTCTGCACAGTATGTAAATTAGGTACCGTAAGTCTAATACAGCACTAATTTTATACATTTCTTGTGAAAGAAACACTTCTTATTCAACGGCCATAAAAATTATTTATATTAATGATGTCTCCAAAGGTCAAGTTATTTTTCTGCGAAAAATTCGTTATCAGAAATCGCAGCTGCCGTTTCGTGTGCTGTTCTGCGACGAAAACAAGCTTTGAACAACGGCGTAGTCAAACAGTGCACACTCGGTAAGTAATCCTACAATTTTTTGTTTATAGCATAGTTTATACGGATTATTCCCAAAAAATTATACGTGTTTTGGAAATGTTGAGTGGAATTAGTCTAGAATCGGTTAATTTTATAGAAGAAAACCTTTCGAACAGCCTTAGTCCGTAAAGTTCCCACCTATCGGGCTGCGATTGGCTCACTCCTACAACGTAATTTTCGGTTAGCGTGGAACGTATCTAAGCGTTATAGGGGGGTCTACTGTATAGCAGTATCTCTGATTTCTATTTTATTTTTGTTTTGTTTGAAATATAATTGTGTACTATCAAGAAAATCTAGGATGTACTTTATTTTAATTAATCTAAGAATACTATATATTATTATCCTTTTAAGAAAAGTATAGAGGTGTAGGAATTTTATACAGAAAAGGGATTTATGTTTAAAGGTTAGAGAATCACTAACATGTGGCAATAACATAATTTATCATAACAAGAGTATATAATTTAAAATATTTGTAACAGTTATGTTAGAATTATGTGGTGCATTCAAGTTATAACATCTCTGATTTTTTTTCTCACAAACTAATCACATGAAAACTGTGAAACTTGTGTCACTTCTTGACGTAATCTCCCTGCAACCGTACACATTTTTCACAACATCGATGCCATGATTCCATGGCTGCTGTGAATGCTTCTTCAGGAGTCTGGTTTGACCACTGGAAAATCGCTGATGCAATAGTGGCACGGCTAATGAATGTACAACCATGGAAAGTGTCTTTCATTGTTGGAAACAGCCAAAAGTCACTAGGAGCCAGGTCAGATGAGTAGGGAACATGAGAAATCACTTCAAAGTTGTTGTCACGAAGAAACTGCAGCATTGCATTTGCCCAATGTGTTGGTGCATTGTCTTGGTGAAAGAGCACATATGTAGCCTTTTCTGGCCTTTTTCACATAATGCTGGAAGGAACTTGTTCTTCAAAACATCTTGGTAGGATGCACTTGTCACTGTAGTGCCCTTTGGAATGCAATGAGTAAGGATTACACCATTGCTGTCTCAGAACATGGCCACCATCATTTTTTCAGCACTGGCACTTACCTGAAATATTTTTGGTGGTGGTGAGTCTGTGTGCTTCCATTGAACTGACTGGCACTTCATTTCAGGATTGAAAATTGGCATCAATGTCTCATCCATTGTCACAATTGATGAAAAGAAAGCCTCATTTATGCCATCATCACATGTCAACATTGTCTGGCAACATGCCATGTGCACAGCCTTGTGGTCATCCATCAGCATTTGTGGCACCCACCTGGAAGACACTTTTTGCATTTTCAGGTCTTCATGCAGGATTGTGTGTACAAATCCCATGGAAAATGCCAACTTTGGAGGCAATGTCTTCCATACTCATTCAGTGATCCTCCAAAACAATTTTCCCCACTCACTCGATCATGTTGTCAGACCAGCTGGTGCGAGGCCAAGATTGTCTTGGTTTGTTGTCACACGACATTCTGCCTTCTTTGAACTGTTGCACCCACAAATGCACATTAGACATATCCATGACACCATCACCACATGTCTCACTCAACTGGCGATGAATTTCAATCGGTGTCACACCACTCAAATGGAGAAAACGAAAGTTAACATGCTGTTCTTGTAATGAAAATGTTGCCATTTTAAGTATCAAAAACAGGCCTCACTCTCATCACTGCCACTAGAGTTCTGTGTGTTGTACAGCAAGTGCATGCATATTTTAAAACAAATTGCATGTTTCTATCTGTTTCCAGTCCTGAGAAAAAAAAATCAGAGGTGTTATAACTTGAATGCACCTCGTACTTAGTTCAGTTTTCACACTTGGCACAATGATTCTCAAGGGTACAATATTGCACATGTACTGGTACATAGTGAGGAGTGATATTACACAGAGAGTAAACAAACATTTCTTCATGATATAAGGTATTAATAGTTTACTCGTCAGCTTTTGTGAATATAACAATCTATTATGTTATTCAATTTTAACACTTCTTACTTGTTAGAAAAAAAAACTTCATTTAATTAAGTAATACTTTGAAATCATGTTTTAGATATGTGAATGCTTTAAGTTTGTATCTATAATTCTACATTATCAAACCATTTTATTTTTGCACTTTCATGAGTTTATTTTTAATATCTTGTAAAAGATATTCTTATAATTTTTATAAGATAATCTTTATTTAATAATGAAAAACACAATGTTTAATTCAAATTTAACAGTCGAATGTAGGAATGAAATCAAATCACTATTCTTTAGGTTAAGAGTGTATTTCAGAATAAAATCACTCAATAATTTACTATAAGAACAAGGAAAAGTGTAGAGGAAACTAAAATGCCTTCTTTTTTGTCATGTCCAATCATTAGGAACAGTCATCTATTCCAGGACAACCTTTTATTTGAGACTACACATCTGCAAAAATAAGCAAAACAGTTTTAAAAATTCACAATAAAACAAAAAAAGTTAGAAAAAAGTTTTAAATAAAGTATAATTGTGTAAGTCACAAATTTATACAGTAATAGGATGGATTCTGTAAAATATTCAAAAATTAATTTTTAAACATTCTCTAAATATTTGTTAATATGACATAACCATGAATAATTTTACAAAATGAATTATTTCAAAGGTTTGTTAAAATTTAAAGATCTGTTTAAAAATTACAGAATAAGTCATACATGTTATGTTATTATTTACAGATATTTTAACAGTTAACAAAATGTATGCATCTTTATTATTATTATTATTATTTTTATTCGGAAGTGTGTTAATTAGTATTTTTTTTATAAACAGCTGTACTTAGTTAGCATCTACATAATAATATTTTTCAAGTTAATCCAGACCTGAAAAATATTAATTTTTTAATGATTTTATAATTATAAAAAAATCTTATTTTATATAACTGGATATTTTTTTTCTGTTAATATATATATGTATATATATATTAAATGTTAACTTATAAATTTATCAAGCAATAAAAATAAATGAAAAATATATCAAAAAGTGGATTGAAAAAAAAATAATAATAATCTCTGTTTACTATATTTATTTTTTATGTTTAATAACAATAAATGAAATTCATGTGACAGCAATTTTCTGAATGACGTCACTGTGAGAACTCAGCCCATTTTAAGCAGCATGAGTATCATACCTATTGTATCTTGGTTTTCACATTTAAATATATCAATAAAAACACAATTTAAACCAAATTCTAGTAAGAAAGGTGTGAGATTTACCAATAAACAAATGTTTTCAATAGCTTTAACCTAATTATAAACAAAATACAAATTAAATCAAGCTTTTCAGCTTGACTTAATGTGTGTTTTATTTATAGTAATCCACTTTTTCTATTGTAGTTATATTATAAATATATCAAGGTTTTGTTTTAATGTTGTTATGAATGAATGTAATAATTTTAACCTGAGAAATAGAAAACACGAAATTTCAACATAGTGTCCTTTATTTTAGAAATCTTAGTATTTTATTACATTGTATTAGCTTATCTTAAAAGTCAACTATAAAAGTATTTACTTAAATATGCCATTATGCTATTGTATAACATTCATGATTCATTATTTAACTTTTAACTGTTCATACATTTACAAATAACTACACAGTTGTAAACTGATGATTTTTCTGGTGTGAGTGTCAGTTTTCAGTTTACTTAAAAAAGAAAATTGCTCATATACTTAGATATATGAAAATGTAAGAAAATTTACATTGTTATATAACTTGTTAGGATGGTATCTGTTAGAAAATTTATCAACAAAAGTGATTAATTTACTTCAGAACATTTCCAATAGGAATTTTATGTTACATCTTTAGTTATAAAAGCTGTATAACTTCTATTAAGTTTTCAAAATAGTGACGTGACACAAAGATACTTTATTAAAATTTAGTTAAGCATTCACATTTGAAAATTGATTTTAAAAGAAGATACATTTAAAAGAATGTTGTTGCATTTAAGAAAAGGAAAAGATATAATTACATAAATTAATAATCAAATATAAAATAAATTTTTATTTTAGAAGTCAATATATTTATTAGCGTTATCTTTAATCTGTTTATGATTACATTATGATAAAAAATTTGTTACTGTACTTCTTACTCTAGATATTATGTTTAAATATTATTTATTTAAATGTAATATTTAGAGTATTAATTTAATGTGTCAAGAATTTATATTAAATGTTCTTCCGTTTTATTATAGATGCTAAATTTTACTGTTTTTTTTTATTTTTTATAAAAAATTAATTTTTTTGTGTTGCTACAAAATATGCATAGGCTATGGCAAGACAGTTAACTGGTTTTCATGTAATTTTTGACGTGAGAAGTTTTTCAAATATATTATTCATTTGAAAGCTGTAAATTTAGAATGACGACGAATAAATAAAGGATAAATTTAATGATTACATGGTTAAACATAACTTCCACTTAGGTCTAATTATTTAGCTATTACAGTATTACATTCAAGGTTACATCCAAAACAAAAAAACAATTTTTTAATGTAATCTTGGATTAACAGCTTTGTTAAAATATTTTATGATTACTTTAAAATTTTTCTAGTCAGAATTACTTCTCATTATCTATTTAAAGAAAAGCCGAGTATGGTAATTTCATTTTTTATATTTTTTGCCTTTCTGCTGAGCTTTGCATCTGGTTTCATGTTCAAGACATTGTGTTCCATTATTTTATAAATCATTGTAATGTTCTTTGATTTTTGATTTTATAACTTAACAAAAGCTGTTAAAAATAGTCGAAGACATTAGTTAATATATTAATTTCTCTTTCTTTGCTGGATTATTGATTATTTTTGTTCAATACAGTATTTGATTCCAGTTTTTCTGTGTATATATTGATATTTACTGCAGAAGTTTTGTTAAAAATTGCATCATAGATTCAAAAATGCTTCATTGATTAATGAGTATGTCTACTTGCCGTTAACTGTTGTTTATTTTTATTAGTAATATTTATATGCAATAGTATAATAGAATTGCCAGTTTTTTCATTTAATGATGATGATAAGTTTCTTGATAATTATATTGAAACAGTGACTAACATAAAGATAATTAGTAATAAAAATCTGTTAACATATGAAATAATCTTCCAAATATATATTTACTGATCTATGCACTAATTATTAAACAGAATTAATGTATTAACTATTTGAATCTATAGTTTCATTATGAAATAATTTCAACAAAGTTATTTTGTTTTTTGCATTAAATACACAATGTGAATGACTTTCTAATTCAAAAGCAACATGACTAGGCAAATTTAAAAGTTACAAATGATTTAATGTTATACAGTAATTGTTATGTTTAAATTATTTTTGCTATTATATTCTAAACTAGTCTTTAAATAACAATTTTATTCTTATGTAACTTCAGGCAAAAAAATACATATAACAATCTTATTAAATTATTTATTTATTTCTTGGAAGCACTGTTGATTTTTACAGTTTATATTCCTAAAATTCAGAAATATTTTTATGCATTAAATAAATTTTGTAATCAAGATAATCAAATTATATTTATTTCGCATATTTGATCATGTGTGCATTAAGCCACGTATAATTAAAAATGTATTATTAGTTGATTGACAATAATCACATCAACTTTAAAATAAATTGAAGAAAGATTGCTGCATTTGTTGTATTTAGATTATTTATTTACTGTATAGGATATAAATAGGTAGATATAACATCATTTTAAAGAAATATATCTTTCCAATGTAAAAATTTAAGTGGTATAAGTAGATTGAAACTAATTTTAGTTGGAGACATTGAGAAAGATCAAAGATCCTAAATGTATAAAAATATACTTATGCTGATAATAGATAAATATCATCAAGGACGTGAATATGGTAACTTTAATCCGTAGTAAAACTAGATACAAAATATCAATTCAAATTTCTCTTTATCTTTGATTATTTTGTATGGGAAAAAAATAAAAGAAGTTTATATAACTGTTAAGTTTAATGTTTTATTTAATAGTTTACAAGAGTATAAATAAGTTGGAAAAAACCGAATTAAAATCAAGAACAAATTTTAAATTATTTTAAAAAATTTATCATCATTTTCTTAATCAGATTTTTATACCATTGTATGAATTTTTTTTAGTTTTGTTGTTTCTTCATTACATTCATTGTCGTTCATAGTGAATGTTTTGTGCTAACAAAATCTTTTTCATTGCAATCTTTTTATACTATTATTTAAATAAAGATTTTTTAAATCAAGTTTTTATTTCCTATCATCATTAAATAAATTACAAGGAGTTAATTATTTCTATGAATTTTTCTATATCCTGCTACTTCTAATTAGTAATTTTTAATTTAATAATAGAATAATTAACACAAGAATGCTTTCGACCTGATCTTTGATCTCCATTTATTAACCACAAATTCACCTGTATTATTTGAATTCATTATTGTTGCCTCTAATTTAACTGAATGTATTATACTTTTATATTTGTTTAAATTTAAAGTATGAAACTTTTTCAATAACTAAAATCATATGAAAACAGTACGTGCTTACTTCATTTAATTATATCTTTATTGAGTATAATACAGAAGATAAAAAATAAATAACTTAATTAATAATTTAATGAATATATAACATAGCATTTTAATAATCAGTTCTATGTGCTTTAGTAATAATTACGGAAGAATGTTAATGACATATAAAATCAGAAAAAAATGTTAAATCATAATCTAAGAATAATAGAACAAATTCACCAAATTTTTACATAATTCTTAATCCTAAAATTTATTAATTAAAACAAATATTCGTAGGGGAATCGTTTAAAAGATAATTTTGTTTTCTTCCCTTTTCTATAACGACNTGATAAATTAATTAAGTCTCTATAAATGTTTTCAATGTTTTATATAATAAATGTTTAAAAAAAAAACAAGTTTCTAAACTAGAAATTATGCAATAAAACAATTAATTATGTATTTTTTTATAACAGTAAAAAAACAAAGTGGAAATTTCCTAGTATTATAAATATGAAGTTAAAAAAATATATCTACTTGCCTTTTAGGAGTCAGTTAATAAATATTTTTAAAGATTATCAAAGTTATTTTGGTTTCATTATCAGACTGTTAATTGCAGATTTTTGAACAGCCATATATAAATATGAAATTTAATAATATGAATATGGAAATTATAAATGTTTTTATTTTATCAAAAAGAGATTATGGTAAAGATTAAGTAGGCATCCCTCTTCCTAAAATAAAATGGTATAATAAGAATAAAAATTGAACAAACATTGAAAAATAAAACTGTGTTAAACAAAGACAAAGTTGTATATAAGATACCTAATTTAGTAACTAATTTACACTTACCATACAACTTCTAGCATGTTGAGTTTTTGAACACAAACATTTTTGGCTTTGTTTGAAGGGCATCTTCAGGTAAAATAACAAGGTAGAACTATATAGTTCTACTGAGCTTCCATATGTTCTAAATTTTATATTCAAGAAAGAAGTTTAGTGTTTCCTTTGCTCTTGTTAGGGCCAGCGCAGACTCTGTAGAAACAGAAAGAGCCAATTGAGCACATTGAGTTTTCAAATGTTTGTGTTTGAAAACTGAATGTGTTGGAAGTTTTGTGGTAAGTATAAATTAGTTAGTATATAAAGTTCCAGCTTATATGGTGTTTCTATCTGATTTTTGGAAACTTTGTTTCATTCAAACTTTGCGTCAGAACAGCTTAAATCAGTTCATACGTAATAGCTTTTGAACTTGTTCAGTGTTGCCAATAAGCAGTGTTTACACATAAACTAGTGAGTAAACATAGCTGTTAAGCTGGAGTTAAGACTTAGTTGTCACATTTATTTGTTTAAACTCAAAGAATGTTAAGAAATAAATTGCCTGACATGTTTGTTTACACTTTTAAACAGAACTGAACTGCTGCACATGTCTTATAAGCACCCAAAAATTCCAGTTTTTCCATGTTATTTCTTACAAACATAATTTGATCAGAATTCCAAACATCTTATGACATTTACTGACCTGAACTTGATGTCCATACGAAATTTGGTTGAGATCACTCAAGCTGTTTCAGAGGAATTTATTTAAATATACTATTTGAGTATAATGAAATGGGCTTTACTCACTTTGCTTGATCAGTTCAATTATTATGTATACAAAGAATTCAATAAATTTTATTACTCAAACAATACATCCACATTATTATTGAGTTACAATAGAGCTAATTAATTAATTAATAAGATAGTAAGCAATTTGGTTAGAAATAGATACTTGAGCCTTATTAATTAGCCTTATTGTAGCCCAGTAAGAATCCACATTTAATTAATACATGTTATTAAAACACATTTTTTTTTAAATCTACAATTTTCATTAGAGATGATAATGGAGAAAAGTTTATTTGATAAATATGAAAATTATATAACTTCAGTGTGCTTTTAAAAAATTGCTATTAACCTGTTTAGCATTTTTGATTAAAAAATATATGAATCCTTAGATTATATTGCATTATGTATTTTTTCCTACTTATTTCATTGTTTTTAAAATATTGCTTAGTGATAATTTTCACTAGTCTTAGTTGTTAAAGGAAAATTTGTTAAAATGTCAAAATTATAAATATATTGGTCTTATTAGAATCTAGATTTATGCTTTAATACACAAGAAAAAGTTCCTTGGCTCTGCGATTATCTTGAATGAACTACAAATTAATTTTCATTTGTTTTTCAATAAATGGCAAATAAATTGACTTATACTGGATAATTTAATTTAAATCTGTTATCAAATAGCTATTCTATTACCTTATCCATTTCAGATACATAAATTGGCATTGTTCCAAGCTAAGTTGTTGTTTTACTATAATTAGCCTAACAGTGGGGACTTCTAGATTATTTTTTTGATAAATTTACAGCACTTTTTATTTGCTATGAAACTGTTGTACTTGAGCCAAATAATTGTTACAGACAGAATTACTAGTTTAACTCAAATAAACATAGAAGTTATATAAGAAATATAGTAAATTAAATGTGATGATAAATTTTTTTCTTTTACAAAATATAGCAAAATTGTATGTGGTATATTGAACAGATCTTGTAATCTCTTTGCAGTAAACTGATATCCATTCAACAGATACCAAAATTTTTGTTTAATGAAATTTATATTTATAAGTCAAAATTAAAGCTAATATTTTTTTTTTTATTATAATAAAATCTTAAATTTTATATACTGTATATTATTTTTATGTAGTACTTTCTGACAGAATTTAATAAATGAGTTAATTAATTATACAAATTAATTGAAATTAAAATTTCAGTTAGTATTTTTTTTATTTATATTAATATAAAATTATATCTAATTCACTTTTATAAAATGTTAAAATTGTTTGTGCTTTTTGCCTTTAGTTTATATACATTTTGTATATTATATTATTTTGAAATAAAATATTAACATAAATTTGAGTCAGCTTTAAAAAGAAACCATTTGAAAATGATTCTGAAATTAAACATATTTCATAAAATTAAATAAAGATTTTAATTTCATAAGAATCTTTCTGACAACAAATATGCTATAATTATAAAATAAAAAATTAATGAATATTACAACTATATGCACTAATGATGAATAAAATAATGGTTTTTTTAACATTTTAAATTTTAATATAATAAAAAAAACCTATCTAAAATAGAATTTGACATTACTGGCCAAAATATTGTTTTGTGGAACAGATTGTTTTTATTAATGCAGAAAAGAAGGAAAACTTGTATAAAATATTAAAACTCATATTTAGAACTGTTTCAAGAACATATTGAAAACACCAAAACACTTATATGATGCACAGAGGAAAACATCAGCATTAAAAATCGTACCCTTAGAATGTGTTTTAAGTAGGATTTATAATCTAGCTGCTGTTTTACCAAAAGATTCCACTTTATTCAGGTTATGTTATGCAATTGGTACATATATACACAGTAAATATATGTACCAATTGCATGACATAACCTGAATAAGCAATTGCCAAATCATATTGCCAAACAATTGCTGGATTATGTATTGGGCTATACTAAGGCTAATAACTAATTAGATATAAATCAGTTTGGCTAGGGGTAGGCTTAATTGTATACTTCTAGCCAAATCAATTTATATTGTGATCAATTTATAGTTATATCTAAATTAATTTAGCTCTGGAGGTAAAGATTGGATAGAGATCTAAATAGCATAACTGGTAATGCATCTGCACAGTAAGTGGAAATTGCACATTTAAGTTCTTTTCCAGCTGATTCTTTTCTTCCAGAATATTCTAAATTTAAAATGAATTTAATTGTAATTATTAAATTTGTCAATTGATTTGTATCATCTAATTAACTATCAATCTACATTAAGGCTAATGCTTTAATGTAGGTTGATAGTTAATATGGCAGATTGTTTGGTAATTGATACATGAAAAGTTAGAGCTTTTTTTTTATAGATAGGTTTCTGGCTTCTTCTACGTGTCAAATTGTGCTGTTCCAGGATTTATTTTCTATTTAATCAGGTTTTTGTTTTGTGGAGTTGTTTTAGTCAAGTTTTGCTATTTTAGCATGAGTTTACTTTGACAATCTTTTTATTTATTTACTGTTTATCAGAAGAGTTAATAACAATTTTTCATTTAGCTTCTGGGACATATGCATCTTTCTGCCCCTCTCTTGCTAATCTCTGTAACAATTACTTTTGTATTTCTGAAATGTAGAAAATTTACTCATTTACAATGTGTGATTTTCCATATTTGATTAGGATAGATATTAAGAGTTTTGTATTATGAATATATAAAAACATGTTTTGTATTGATGTACTGTACAATAAATAAATAATTTTTATTTGATATAATACATAAACAGTGCACTCATACAACAGTCTCATTTCACCGTCTAATGCTTGCTGAGAAAATTTGTTTATTAAATAAAATACTCCTCAAACCTTTTAACCAGAATGCTTCTAATTTTAGAATCGCAAACTTTTTTCATCGCCCCTCCTGGGCTCTTCTTCAGGCTTTATCGAATAGGCCGTTACTGTTCAAATAAACATTCTATATGAATTTCTTCTGAACACTATCATGTGAAATTGTTCCATAGTTGTATTGCGCATGCTCCATAATCATCTCTTTAAACGCTGTTATCCAGCAAAATCTGCCATGCTACAGATAGGGCCATTTCCTCCTTATAATTAATACATGTACCATTTCTTTCCACCTTAAATATCTCCATGGCTTCTAGCCATTTTAGTTGTTGTGGGTTGGAGTTGGTTATAATGATTTTTGCTGCATGCAGGTCCTCCGTTATTTCCTGTTCCAAAGTGTATGTTGCTAGGGCCGTTGTGTTTCTACCATGCTGTATGTCTGACTCATGTTCTTTTAATTTCACTTTTAACGAACGTTTCGTGGAACCAATATATGTCAGTTGTTTATCGCACCTGCTGTCTTCTAGCAGTACTGTGTATACTCCTGGAAGCCTTTCAGGGTTTGGTAGGTCTTTGCTATTTGTTAATATCCTGAAGACAGTTTGACATCTTCTGTATGCAATATTTATGCCTTGTTGTTTGGCTACCATGTTGTAGATTGGTTTCAGTATCGGATTATATGTGATAGGTATTCTCTCTTTTTCTTCCTCACGTATATTCAGTGGTGACTCTATTTGATCAATGGCTTTTTGGGAAACCTCATGTATTTTAGACAAATTTTTTATTAGAATGGTGTTGTATCCATGGGCTACAGCAATATTTTCTATATGTTGGAGTTCCATTGCTAGAGCTTGTTGTGTTGAGGAGTGCGTGTGTGCTTTTCTCACTAATGCTCGGAAAGCGGAGATTTTGTATGGGATAGGATCGCATGAATTTTTTGGAATTTATGTGGGGAAGGTACTAGGTTTCTGATATACAGATATAAGAATGTTAGCTCCTTCGAAGTTGGTATCAGTGTCCAAGAAATGCACCCTCAAAGAGTCATCTTCGAGGGTGCATCCACTTCTAATGATAGCCCATATGGATTATTGTTCATGGCTTCTAGGAAGAGTTTTATGTGTGGTTCCACCTTCCAAAATATAATGATGGCATCAATATAACACTTATACAACAAGATATTGTGCAAAAAAGCATGGTAGAACATTGTTTTCTAATCTCCTGATTACCATTTCTCACAAATCACCCGACACCAGACTACCCATTGGGACTACTTTGCCTTGCATGTATGTGTTCACATTAAATTGGAAAAGAGAGCTATAACATAACAAACGGGCTAGTTCAAGAATCTGTTGGTGCATTGTGGTGTACTCAACTATCGAAAACCGGTAGTTCCTGAGCTCGCAAAAACAAGGTGGTAGTTCTATCGAAGGGAATAACAATCGGAAGTCCAAAACCATAGCATAAGCTGGATGTGCTATCTTCTTCAATTGTTCTATAATCTGCTGGGTTGGATGTATTGAATTGGTATCCTTCCAGATGCAGGATGAGTAAGTTGTGCGTGATAGTTTCTAAAATATGAGTGGGACCTTAATCTTGTCCACCACTGGTCTGACCCACTTGTTGTGTTTTTTTTTGTGTTTTTGCGAATGCAAATAACCGTGGTATTTCAGGAGCATCCACAATTATGTTTCTTATATTCATTTTCTTGGCTAGGTTTGTGTTTGCAAAACGTTTGACCCTTAATTGTAATTTATCGATATAGATCTCCTGTACCTCCGTACATCGGGTCATGTTGATGTATTTTTTTAAATTCTTTTCGTACGTATCACACTTCATCACTACCAATAACTTATCCTTGTCTGCCCTGGCCAGAGTGATGTTGTTGTGTTTTATCCATCTTACGGTTTTCTTTAGCTTTTCTTGGAAGTGATATACCTCTTTTGTTTCCTTAGATTTCCTTATTTTAAAAGCCACCATCCATCTATAGTACTCTTTTTAGTTCTCTGTGAGATCTTTCAAGAGGATTTCTAAGTCAGGAATATAAGACGAGGCCGCTCGGGTCATTGCAGGTTTAGGCGCATATGAGGGTCCAAATGATAACGCATCTTTGGCAAACTCAGGAACTTGAATGTTGTCCCACACTACAAATTTTTATTTTTGTTCCTCTGGGTTGAAGGCGGGAAGAAATGGTACGTGTATTAATTATAAGGAGGAAATGGCCCTATCTGTAGCACGGCAGATTTTGCTGGATAACAGCGTTTAAAGAGATGATTATGGAGCATGCACAATACAACTATGGAACAATTTCACATGATAGTGTTCAGAAGAAATTCATATATAATGTTTATTTGAACAGTAACGGCCTATTTGATAAAGCCTGAAGAAGAGCCCAGAAGGGGCGATGAAAAAAGTTTGCAATTCTAAAAATAGAAGCATTCTGATTAAAAGGTTTGAGGAGTATTTTATTTATATTTACTGGTATGTAGTGAGATTGTAATTGTTTATTAAACAAATGTTTTCAACCTATTATCATATGCCATCTTTGGGCTTTTAAATTCAGTAATAAATTGTTACAGAAATGGATTTATTATTGAATTTAAAAACCTGAAGATGCCTATTATAATAGGCTGAAAACATTTGTTTAATAAACAGTTTTTCTCAGAAAATATTAAGTGATGAAGTAAGATTGTTGACAATACTGGTATTACTTTTTTATCCACACAAAAAAATATTAAAATGAGATTGTCTTAATCAATCAATAATGTTTCAACAAATTTTTAATTATTGTAAGGATTAATAGAAATTTCTAAGTTAAGAAATTAAATTTTATTACTAAATATATACATTGAAAAATTATTCTAATTATGAAATGAAATATATTATTCTTATTAAATTTACTTTACATTTCAGAACGATAGTGGAAATGAAAAACTGCAACAGATAGAAAATATTTTACAGGTAAATGTTTTAATGTTTAAGATTTTTTAATTAAAAGAACCAATTAATTCTTAACAAATTTTTACTAATATAAATTTATACATTGATTTACTTGTCAAATGTAGAAAAAATTTTATTATTAAAAATGACACGTTTATTAGTATTTTGCAACTACATTTAAAATTTATGATACCTATATCCAATTTTTTATATCTTGTTTTCTAGTATTGTATAAAATACATTATTTAGTACTACACTGTAAATTATATTATAATAATGACATGATACATTTAACTCAATGAAAAATCAAAAAAAAATTATTATTATTCTTTGACTGACCATTTAATTTTGTAAACAACATGATAGCATGGTAGCAACTTCAATCACTTGTTTTTTAAACAAATGATTTTAAAGGAAAAATATTTTATGAGAAAAAGCTTTTTTCACTAGTACTTTCAGCCATTTTATTNACCCCAAATGATCTCCTAGTAATTTATCGACCTGTCAGATAAAAATCTATTGGCCCCTTTGGGATTTCTACAGGAGACCAAATTGTATTTGATTTTTGTTAAACAAAGACATCATTGTGGAGATACATAAATTTTTATAATGATGATTTTGCTAAATAGAAATATATTTATAGTTTCTCCCCTTTTTCAACATAGTTTAGATCAGTGGTTCTTAACCTTATGAGCTAGTGGCACATATCACAGTTTTTGGTGGCACTGAGCCATTGTTATATCAGAGATGTTCCTTTATGAAATAAACAAAAAGTGACATTGAAGATCTGCATTTTTGACACACATGCATATATATATATATATTTTTTTTTTTTTCTGTAATTTTGTAGCACCTATATGAAAAGTTTGTAACACACTTATATGATACAGCACATCAGTTAAAAAATATTGTGTTTAGAGACAATAATATCTTTACATTCTTCTTATACAACATATAAATAAGGTTTTAAAAAACCAGTTATTTTAATCTAACTATAAAACATTAATAATAATTTTTAAATAAAAATTAAATTAAAAAATAAAATATTTTATAAAGTAGGTTTTCACTGGTTGTGCAACATGTGGCTGAGCGTTGTCATGTTGTAAAATCACTTTGTCATGTCTCTGCTTGTATAGCGACTGTTTTTCCTTCAATGCTTGGCTCAAATGCATCAATTGTAGTCGATAACAATCTCTCATGATGGTTTCATTTGGTTTTAGCAGCTCATAGTAAACTACACCCAGCTGATACCACCAAATGCAGAACAGAAGCTTTGAACCATGGATATTTGTCTTTGCCAACGATGTTGATGCTTGGCCAGGCTTACCCCACGATTTTCTACACTTAGGGTTATCGTAGTGTATCCATTTTTTATTGCCAGTCATGATACGATGCAAAAAAACCTTTCGTTTTCTGCCGTTGAAGCAACTATTCACACATTCGACATCTCTCGGCTTCAACTCCTACTGCACCCAATGTCCTTGCTTTTGAATCATTCCTAATGCAGTGGGTGATTGGTTAATGAACATAATCTGTTCCAAGACTTTGATCGTTATCTGAATTGTTTGTTAACAGATTATTGATTTACCAAAGGTTTTTACGGGAATTTGATTAATTCGTTCTGGAGACCCCAAAAAATAAAAAAATATATAGTTTCTTACTACATTCATTTGTATATAATAATAAATATACATACATACAGTCTTGCATTTTTATTAGTCATGTTTTTTCCATTTGTGGGGGTTAAAGAATCTGTCTAATGTTGATTGCTTTTCTCTCTTCAGGATTTTTCAGAAATAATTAATAGAATTGTAATTGTAGAGATCTCTATACCTATTAACCTCAACCTGGTTTGGATGCCATTCTAAGACCGTCATTCTGACAACATTCCACTTATTCAAAAAAATGTTTAATAGCAGATATCAACATTAATTCTCTTTTTCAGAAAAAAGCATATCTTGCCGAGTTTCTTGGTGTTATTCTGTTGTCAGGTTTGTTTCAGATTTCATTATGAGCTCTTCAATGTTCTTTATTTCTCAGATGTGATTTTTGTTACTCCTTAAGCTACTTGAGTTTTCTTGATAATACGGTATCTTTCTTAGATACGATTGAACTACAACCTACTGTAGACCTGTTCAAGCCATACTGCCCAGCAACAACAGACATCAGACATCTTCTGCCCACTCTCTACCTTTGCTATTATACTCTCACCTTTCAAAAATAAAAACTGACGCAAAACTTAATGAGTACCCGCCTGACAGTCTTGCAAATACTATAAAAAAATTGTTTCTGTCAGAAAAATAAAAGGCTGAAATTACATGGGAGAGTTTCAAAGTTCAGAGGAATAGTATCTGATCAGTATATACCAGGTTGAGCATCAATATCAACATCTCTCGCACTTAGAAAAGTTTTGAATTGTTGTCCGAAGACAAAGGAAGACCAATTGGTATTCATTATTTTACGTCGCTTCTTCTCGTGTTTGTTCTGTGAGGTGTTCATTATCCGATCATGTGTTCGTTGTCCAAACATAAAAATCTTTTGCAAAAGTGTTCATTATCTGATTTGTTTATTAACCGATCACCCACTGTAGTTTCAAATGTTTCGAAACTGTTGTGTGATAAACTCCTAATGATTCTGCAAGTTTAGCTAGCATCTGACATGAGTCTTCATGAAGTAATGCCTTCAATTCTTCGTCTTCAAACTTTTTTGATGCACCAGCGTGTTCTTTATCTTCAACATCAAAATCATTATTTTTGAAGCATCTAAACCAATTTCTGCATTTTGTTTCCAACAGAGCACGGTCGCCACAAGTCTCAACAAGAATTCTGTGTGCTTCAGCTGCAGATTTTTTTAAAAAAAAATAGTGCAATAAAATTCCTTGCAAATAGTCTTTTTTTGGCATGAAACTCAATGTGTTTAACACTATAAAAAAAAAGGACATATACTGAATTTTAAGGTTTCTTATCATACTTCCTTACAGATGCATCACCATCTTAAACTACATGCACGCAGTACTGGTAACGCCTTCTGTTGGAAAACAGCGAGAACTTATTCTAGGTCCCTTAATTAAAATAAATAAATAAATAAATTTTTCAAATTGATTTCTGTACTAATTTGTTAATCATTATTTCCACTTTATATGATGTTTTCATTACTGAATTTTAAACTGATGATAAAATATTAATAGAAGAGTATCAAATTCACTAATTAAAGTTTTTATTTTTTATATCTTTATGTTCTTATATTTTTTAAAAGTGCATTGTCTTCCCATATACAAAAAAATACTATAAAATAATGAATTATTATTCCTCATATATTTGTTAAAATTTTAATTTTAAAAATTTATATGAATTCATTTACAGATAACATATGTAGGAAATTAAAATTTTATTAAATTAACATTATAAATAAAATATTTTTATTTGAAGTTACTGTTACAAAAGTAACATATATTGAGAATTTCCTGTTGATTTAATTTATTTCACTTCTTACTTTTATAGGAAATGAAAGTTCCAATACCAACTTTATTAACCGCAATTTGCACACCTGAAAGAGAAGAAACTTCATTTCATTTTTCTTCAATTGAGGAACGAAATGTAAAAATTAAATATATCTATTTACATTTTAAACTGGTTATAATGAATTACACTAATATATTCTACATTCTATAGTTCATTCCTGTCAGTTCTATCACTTATATGGATAAATTGCATTTGTAATTTATTCAGAAATCAAGTATCTATAAATTGTTTTGATGGAATAATTGTTTTATATTGTTTTAAAAGGTACCAAAAAGTATATATAAAATTTAATAAATTTTCAAATTTTAAAAAAGACAAGTATAAAATTTTTATTGAATGATTCAGACATATTTAAAATCACATTAATTCAGATGATTTTTGGAATTTTATTTAATATATTTCCATGTAATTTTAGATATTTTAAAACATTTTAATAAATTTTTACTTACGCTTGATGCTTATTATTTTATTGCTAATATTTCATAATCTTATTAACAGACTTTTCATTTTGTGGTAAGTTTTTCTTATTATGTTAACTTATTTTCTTATCTTGTTTGTTCTTGACTGTGTTTTTAATTTATAAATTTTTCTTTTTCTTTTTGAATAATTTTTTAATTTTGTAAATAGTTTAATTTTATTAATTTAATATGAGAAATTTGGTTGTATTTTCATTATAATAATCATAATTGTGATGCTTTTATATGGAATTTTATATAAAACATATATCTGCCTTATCTGTTTATAAAAGTAGTTCTCGCTTTTTTAATATATATATATATATATATTCTTGAATATCTTAATTATTATTCTCACGTTGTTCGAAAACTTTTTCCTATAGAGAGAAAATTTGTTATTATCACAATAGTTAATCTTATAAATATATTTTGCTTTAACTGTAGTAAATTCTAGATTTTCCAAAACAGATATCAAATAGTCTTATTAAATCTGAGACAGAGAACAATTACCAGCAAAATTCCATTCAATTTTTTATTCTCCAATGTGCTTTTTGAGCTTTTTAAGCCCCTCTTTACAATATATGTGCTTCAGTTTGGAATATTTGCCCCTTTAGAATATAATTTACTTGTTCAGAAATTTAAGATCTTATTTATCATTAGCTCCCACTTACTTGTCATATGGGAGCTAATGATAAATAAGATCTTAAATTTCTGAACAAGTAAAATATATTCCAAGTGAAGAGGGGCTTAAAAAGCTCAAAATGCATATTGGAGAATAAAAAATTGAATGGAATTTTGCTGGTAATTGTTTTCTGTCTCAGATTTAATAAGACTATTTGATATCTGTTTTAAAAATCTAGAATTTACTACAGTTAATAAAAAAATAGACAAGAGGCAATTTTAAATATTTTGCTTTATTATTCTGTTTTCTATTTATTCAATATAATAGAAAGATGAGCATTTATGTTTGAAATTTGTTGAGAATTTTCACTGGATAAAAGAAAAAACATATGTTGAATTTAAATATACTGTATATGATACTTGATGATATGTTTTCACAATAATGTAATACTTCTTTTTACTAGGATTTTATATTTTTATTATTGAGTTGACAAGTAAGAAAATAATTTGTCTTAAATTGTTTATTATTTTTGGTATAAATTGAAGATTTGGTTAGAAGTTGGTGATAATATATTAATTTTTAAATTATATCGAAAAGACAATTTTGTTGTAATTTTAATCATTTCATTTGCGATACTGTAATAACAGTTTTTGATATCTTTATTTCATTATTACCAGTTTATTATGTTTTATTTATATTTCATAATATATCGACATTAATTAATTTATATGTATATATTTTTAGATATATTCAAAAAATGTGGCAGATCAAAGTAAGTAATCAATTACTATAAATTTTTAATTTTGAATGGAAAGTTAAGATGAATTACAACTTAATTATATATTTTTTAAAAGTTTTTATCAAATAAAAAAATAAATGTTTCATTTAAATATAATTGATGATAGCATTTCTCCAGTTTAAATAGGAAACAATTTAAGTAATCATTTTCATAATTAGTGATTCATTTTCAATATGGAAGTTGTCTTCAATATAAATAATAACTACTATAATCTTTACTGTTTAAACTACACTACACAACTACATCTTAAGTTGCTGAGAAAAAAATTTTTTAAATGTAACTAACGTTTTCGGCCTATTTGATAGGCCATCCTCAGATTAATTGAGAAAAAATAATGGTGTTCTAAAAATAGAATATATAAATTCAAATTCAAAAAACAATGGAACAAATTCAAATACAAAATTAATGGGAGAATTATAATAAAATAAAAAGTGAAATAAATCTAATGGAATATGGTACTATTACTATTTTAGCAGCTATATTTGATACTGAAAAAAAAAATGATGTTCATCCATTTACTGTTTAAGTTTTATTACAAGAGTAAATATTTTATTTAATGATATATATTTTAAATGCTATAATTGATATTTTTAAAATTAATTTTAGATGCCGTTATTGAACAAAACACAGACTCTACACATTCATTGTAAGTTTAATATTTTTAAATATTTATCTTGTATTAATTTTACATAAATAATTTTAATAAAACTGAAATTACATTGTTCAAAATAATTAGAGGATATTGAAAAATATTAATTTAGTGTTGCAATGTAAAACTTGAAAAAATATAACACAAAACCATTATTTGCAACATTAGTTTTACATAAAATAAAATGTAAATGTTCTGTTTTATGTATAACTAATAGCCATGCAAATAATTAAAAAAGGAAACTACTTTAAACTTATTGTGAATAGTCTAAACTTTATTAGTGTAATCTTATGATGAAATAATTCTAATGGAATGTTACTACTATTATTTTAGCAGCTATATTTGGTACTGAAAAAAAATGATGTTTAGCCATTTTTTTCTGAGTAACATCAAATGTATAGAACCTAAAAAATTAAAATTAGATTAAGAATGATGATTTCATTATAAAAAATCTTATATCACAATATTCGCTAATAATTTTAAGAATATATTTTCTGTTTTACTAGAAATACTTTAAAATTGAAATTAAATTTATTTAGTTTATATATCTTACGTAAATATATTCTTTTTATAGATTTAACTTAAGAGAAGATCTTGAAGTGAGTGAAAGTGATGATGAAATGGTAAGTTGTTTTAGAATTAGAAGCAATTTTTCAAATTGAGTATAAAAAATTATTAAAATAATGAAAATTGATTCAGTTCAAAAAAAAAAATCCAGCTATTTTTAAAATTTGTCCAAAAATGGTCTTCATGTCTTTATATCTGTTTGATTAGTTAAATTTTACATCTAAATGTAATTCTTAATTGTAGAACATAAGCAATAGTAAGCGATACTTAATGCACTTGTTTTGCTTATATTCCAAGAATAACAAATACGGTGGAACCTCGCTTAACGAGCACCTCACATAACGAGTGATTTGCCTAACACGCAAAACAAATTGTAAAAATATGACTTACTTAACAAGTGATGTTTTGCATAAAGAGTCTCAAGGAGAGGGGAAGTCCCAGATTTTGCACACATTTCATCAGTTTATGTTTGCCACTTGTTCTGCTAGAATCTTAGTGTCACTTGTGATCACACATTTTTCCAAATTTATGTTTAGACATATTACATATAAACATCAATAACCATAGCCCGTTATGTAATAAACATGCCAAATAATATGCCAAATTTTTGGGCTATGTAAAGGCTATAATTAAATATTAGAAATTGATTAATTTGACTAGAGGTAGGCAGTTATGCTGCCATTTCATATTAAATTTAATGACCAAGTAAATATTAAATTTTAGAAATGTCTAAATTAAAAATTTATTATTTATAATTATTAATTTTAATATGAGATGACAGCATAACTGCTTACCTCTAGTCAAATTACTTAATTGCTAATATTTAATTATAGCCTTTACATAGCCCAAGAATTTGGCATATCGTTTGGCATGTTTATGAGACATATTATCTGTGATTTTTTTTCCCCCTGCAAATCGAATTCGCATTTCAGGTTGGTTCGTTTCATGCTAGAAGAAAAGATGATGATTCACGCTCCTTAACAATGTATATTGTATAATTGTCTTTGAATAAATGTTATAAATAAAATATTTGAGTATTTTTTCTGGCATGGAATGCATTATCATATTTTACATTAATTTATATGGGAAAAATTTTTTTGCTTAATGAGTGTTTTGCATTACGAGTAAGATTATGGAANAATTGTCTTTGAATAAATGTTATAAATAAAATATTTGAGTATTTTTTCTGGCATGGAATGCATTATCATATTTTACATTAATTTATATGGGAAAAATTTTTTTGCTTAATGAGTGTTTTGCATTACGAGTAAGATTATGGAATGAATTATTTGTTAAGTGAGGTTCCACTGTACTTTTACAAAGAGTTTGTTACTTTGGGCCCTTGCAAATAACAAACAATTGCATATTGTGGTGTACAATAAAATCATTTATCCTAGGGACTTAACATAGCTATTAAATAATCATTGATATAATAAATCTTTATAAAAATTTATTTCTTTTTATATTTAAAATGTAGTTCTATAATAATCATTCTGTCTTTCTGTTGAGGCATACAAATGTGCCATGCCACACTACAGCTTTTGAGAATCACTGTTTTAGAAGAAGACCATGTTTTAGTTTTTTAATACAAAATTATACAGTTGGTTTGAATGGACTTTGATAATCTCAAAAAGAAAAAGGATCAATGCTAATAAAATCAGAATTTTATTAATATTGGGTTTATTTTCATATTCAGAAAGACTGATTCAAATATACTTTCATTCAGATATGAAACATGCCAGTTTCAAATACATGCATTGCAATGAGAAAATCTTCATTGGTGGTACTATCTGATACAGCAAGTCCTCACTTAATGTTGTCAACAGGTTCTTGGAAACTTCGGTGTTAAGCAAAATGACATATAACAAAATCGATTTTACTATAGGCTAATAGGCTATAATATAAACAGATATAATTTAGTTAAGAATAATCTAATTGAATCATGTTTGCAATCTGCAGCATTTATTTTTTATCTCATAAATTCAATCTTACTGTTTACAAAGAAAATTCAACAGCAGTAATTGTAAATGTATGAAGGGTATTTTTTAAATAAGGTCTATTTTTTAATAAGAAGATAAATACTGTAAATATCATTAAAATATATTTTTTCCTATATTCTACATACTTTTATCTACTTTTATACATAATTTCCATTTTTGTTCAAACATTTGTCATACCACTCAACAATTTTTTGAATTCTGACTTCAAAGAAATCTGCTGCCTGCCACCAGAAGACAGCAGCCACACCACTTGTTTCGTAAGGCATGCCAGTGTTTTCTGAAGGTCACACATTACACATCAGAATTGATTTTTGTGCCTCTTGGCATAAAATACACTAACAAAAATCCCTTTCCTGTCCCAAAAGATAGTTGCCACGATCTTTCGTGCTGAAATCGAATAACAGTTTGCATCTCACAGTCAGCAGGTGACTCGATTTTCTTAACCATTATAAACTTCTACAGCTTAGCACAGACAAACAATACGGCTGCAAATGGCTTCTAAATGCACACAAAGCATGCTGGAAGCAGACGTTCATGCATACTGCTGTGATCGTGCATCATTCTCACTCTCATTCACGAATGAACCTTATTTAAAAAATAGCCCTTGTATATTTTTTTGACAACATTATATAACAAAATGATATTAGTGAGGACTTGATGTCTTTGGCATCTATACATTTAATGGTTTCATTCTAGGGTTAATTTGTAATCAGGAAATCAGTTTTAATTTTTTAATCATTATAATAAAAAATTCTTTTAGTTTTTTTCTTAATATGAATCTTTTTTTTTTATTTTATTTGAAAATATATAAGCATATAAAATTTCTTTTGTACAATAAGCATGCATGTATTGTACATACATTATATTAGATGATTCAGAAGTCTATCAACATAGTAGTGCAAATGATAATGGATAAAGCATTTACCAGTATTATCATACATGGGAAAAAAAAGAAACTGGATTTTTTTGTTTAAACATTTTTTGTATGTTAAGTCATTTTTCTTTCAGACAGTTGTTCATCCACTGTTTAACAGTGATGAAAGCTGCAATAACTGATTTTTACTGTCTTTCTTAAATTAAAAAAATGCATCTTTATGTAAATAAATGCATATTAATAATAAATACCATTTATCTTGGCAGATAAGACAATAATTGAATCATAAAAAAAGACTCCCAAAATCCAGGGTCATCTTATAGGACAGATACAAAAAAAAAATTAGATTGAAATTTATATAAATTAAAACCATTATAAAAAAACAGACAAACCATAATTATTTACTAGTAGAGAGTAGGGTGCCCACCAGTGGCCGAGTGGTCTTAGTACCCTGAACACTGGGAGTTCGGTCATGGGTTGGCACCGTGATCGGACAGGCTGGCTGCTTGGAGTTTTCTGGGTTTTCTCCTTGCCAATAACGACTAAATAGGAGGCCAGTTCTCCATAAAAGTCCTCCCGGAAGGCATTCTTTCCCCTCGCGTAACATCGCGCCCCAGAGCAGGCAATGGGAAACCGCTCTGGGTAGTAACTTTCCCTAGTAACATCTTGGCGCGTTACTAATTACTTACTAACCTACGCCAGATGTCGCCGACGTCAGGAATCTGATATGGCACCAAGAAGAAGAAGAGAGTAGGGTATGTGCACAAAATAGAATAGCCCATAGAATGTTTTTGTGAATAGTCAAGGTCATTATCCAAATGCTCGAATCAGTGCAAATATTTGCAACAATTGCAAGGCAGTGTTGCCAGATGCAAGAAAATAACTCCGTATACAAAATTCAGTATATGGTATACAGTATTATTATCCAGATGATTATTGCTGATCTAAACTAAATATAGGCTGCTGATAGTTTGGGGGTCATCTTAGAGGACAGAGATATGCTAAAACTATTAAACTTCAACAAAAATTTATACCTCATCTTATCTGAAGGTTGTCTTATCTGCCAAGATATATGGTACTTGCATACATAAGCAAAAATAGAAATCTATACTAAATTAAAGGAAAAATCAGCTTGCTGTTGCATAAAGGAAAAAAGAAAAGAAAAAGAAAATTTTACATTTTTAGCATTACAAATGGATGTTATATTGAAGGACTCTGGATCATCCAGTATACAGATATCCCTTGATTAATGCAGTTAATTAATCCCTCGATGCTATCATGTATATCAAAATCATGTTAATCAGATTCTGTATCTATGTTAAGTAAAGACAGCTGGTAAAGCCAAGTTAATTAAAACTTCTGCCACATATATAAATGGATTTTCCTCAATTCATTTTGCATGTTAATCAAATCCCATGTTAAGCAAGGAATACCTGTTTTGTATTTTGTCAGATATTTCCAGTAAATTGAAAATTATATTAATAAAGAAACTGGAAGGAGCATCTTAGGATAAATAAATTATGAATAATTTTATATTTCTTTGAAGTTTTTATTGTATTCTAAATATTCTAATACATTCTAAATGGTGCATTAAAATGTATTTTTTCAGGAACATGATTTGACAAGGACAAATTCAGTTCTTAATTCAGTACTTTCGTAAGTTTTCTGTTTAATGAATCTTTAAATTATAAAATGAATTTCATTTTGTTAATTAAAAATTACATTGAAATTTATATATAATTATATCATTCTTTGCATTAGAACTTTCAAAAGGTAACATAATTTCTTTTGCATCATTGGCCATCATTTAAATAAATAATAATAATAATAAATACATGTAAACACCAAAAATCCAGCAAAAAAAAATGAATATATTAAAACAAAACAAATGTTTTCTTCCATTTTAAACAGTCGTCTTCAGGTTAGAACAACATAGATATAAAGGAATGTGTATGAATTTTTCTGGTTTTATGGTGTTTACCTGTATTTGTTATTATTTATTACTAAATTACATCAGTATTAATCAGTATTATAGTAGAGACTCAGTCATTTAAATATGTAAATTAAAATGCCAGTAATGTTAAAAGAAATAAAATTATAACAACTTTTTATAATATAATAGTATCTAATTTCTCTTAATGTTATAAAATGATTTCCTATCTATTTATATCTTAAAATGTTTTATTTTTTAATAAAAAATATTTAATAAAAGTATTTTTGTTCATGAAGCAAATGGTATTTTTTTTCTTTGTAAATATGAATAAAATAGCTGGAATTTAATAGCATATCTTATCATAGAATATGAAAAAATTATTGTTTGTTAATACATAAATCCTATTAGAGTTGCGAGAAAGAGTAAGTGATTAAAAGGAAAGTTGTTGTTAATAATATAAAAAAATTATTATTTTAACAGTACGATACTGTTTTTATATGTTACATAAATACATTTATCTATTTGATCTGTCGATATTAATTAAACTCATTCAGATAAAATGAAACTAAATGTTAAATGCTATAACTAGACAGTGGATTTTAGGCAAATGTCTAATTTTTTCCTTGGCATATACATGGCTAAGATTTTGTACTAACTACTACAGTGAACATTTCTTCGATATCAAAAAACTTCTGGCCACTTTAGCAGACAATGCAGTTTGCTTAACTAAAGCCAAGAAAATTTTGAATGACATTTATGTTCAGAACAAGTTGGTGTACATGAAATGTTATTTCACATTCATTGCAGCTACTATTACTGCTCTTGAAAGTACAGTAGAACCTCGATTATCCGGATTAATTGGGGGATGAAGGTAGTCCGGATAAGGAAAAATCCAGATAATCGAAACAAATACTTTAATTTGTCTTTTAATGATAATACAACATGTTTTCTTTTCGATGACATATCGGTAATATTAAAAGTAAATACTGTATTTAAATCGTAATCAAATTTTCAAGAAACAAACGTTCGTATTGAATTTGGACTACTACTGACCAACGCTAACAGACTACCTATTGTTTAAAAGGCCCTCTGGTGGCGCAAGAAGACGGATTTTATAAAATAAAAAGCAGTTGAAACTGCATTTTTATGAATAAAAATTTGACAAACTATTTATCGTTCTATAACGAGTAAAATTTTTTTGTTGTGTTCGCGGCTTTTAAGTAATGCATAAACCTTCGAAATGCGAGGCTCTTCGGACTGCGAGGCGTAGACGGTGGCCCACGTTGCCCGTGCCTTACGCCGCCCTTGGTCATAGAAATGATGTAATTTGAAAATAAATTATTTATAAATACGTATGTCAAGTTATATTTTTATTACGACGCAAAATATATTTAACAGTTTACGGCCACTGTGCCGGGTGAGTCGTTGTTGAAACAAAAAAAGTTATGCATTCCATCACATATATAAACAGTATCGTAATTCGCCAAGTGCAAATCAGCAAATTCGTAAAATTTTTGTTTATTTTGAACAATCCGGATAATCGAGGTTCTACTATATTGGGAAACCTATATATGAACAAATTGATCTCCTCAACAGAGAAAACCAGAAACTTTGTGATGTACCAGGCACTTCTGCAAAAAAATGAAGAAAGAGTTGAAAGCAGTGCTTTAAAAGAGACTTGGATTAAAGTGCTTGTTTATTGTGGCTGATATTTTAGCAGGAAAGAAGAGCAAAACTGAAAGTGAATTCCCAGTTCATCTTCTTTCAAGGTTGAAATACTGTCTGTTATCTTCAGTAGATGTGGAACACTCTTTCTCTGCATATAAATTAATTCTTAGTGACAAACGTTGCAACATTTTATTGAAAATTTGGAAAAAGTGCTTGTAATATATTATGAAGCTAACTATGGGAAACAGAGTGAATAAAAAATGCAAAGATAATCATTTGTCTATTTTTGTGTTTTCATCATTCTGAATACATGCAGTTTTGTATGGAATACATATGTTAAATAAAAAATTCATCATCCTGATAAGTACATTAATTGTTCATTGTGAAATTTTGACCACCTATTTTTTGTCTATAAAGCCTAAACGACGCAATTTAAGAGCTTATTTTAAGCACCTAAAACGCCACTTTTAAGGGCCTAGATGTCCGCTGTCTAGTTATAACTTTATGTGAAAATTTTAGATCATTTAGAATTTTAAAATTAAATGTACTTTTTCTCTTTTTTTGTTTATTATTATAATTAAACTACAGTCGACCTCCCTATAATTACGGTCCCTATAATTACGATTCCTATAAAACTACGAAAAAATATACGTATTTTGGAAATGTTGAGTCGGATTAGTCTAGAATCGATTAATTTTATGGAAGAAAATCTTTCAAACAGCCGTAGTCCGTAAACTTGACACGTGTCGGGCTGTGANTTCCATATTATAAAAAAATATATATATAATTTAATTAGTGCTAAATTTAAATTTTAAGCATTATAAAGCATTAATTTGTTTTTATTTGTAATATAGAGGTATAGAGAGAATTTATTTTGTCAATTTCAGTTTTACATACATTTAGAGATTTTGATATTTATCGTTTTTATGGTCATGTAATTTCATACATATGAATTGAAGGAGGACATCTTCAACAGTATAGCATGACAACATGGAAACTGGTCTCTCATGCTTAATATTTATCCACATTAAGATGTTTCATTTAAAAAGTAATCATATATTTTATGAGAAGAAATTTGAAGTACAGCACTTTGAAATTACTTTTTTTTAGACCTTCTGTACTATTATTATGCTATTTAATTCATGTATCAGTAAATCCATTGCTGTAGTCTATCTATTCATTCAAGTTGGTTTTTTTATCATGTTCATGTGTGATCGCTGGAATTCTGATTCCTAATTACATTTTATTAGATAAGAATTATTCTATTTATGATTAAAGCATTTAATTTATTTTGTGTTTATAATACTTTATTGGTTGATTGTATATTTTATATAAATAATTACAAATAATTCTTAAGTGAATTTATAACAAATTAATTTACATTGCTTGATATTTTAGAATTCAGAAGATTGGCACATAGAAAGCTCATTTGGCAATGACTGTAATAATACTCTTCAAAGAAGTAAAGATACAGCAGAGGTTTTGAATCAACAGAATAGGGATGGAGAAAAAGAAAATACAATAAACACAGATGAAACAAAAAGGAAATTTTTTGATAAAGAAGTCACAAAAAGGTAAATGATAAGAATTAAATTTGTATTTATATAATAATCAATCAATTAATCAGCTTTTATTATATAAAAGATTATTTTCCCATTACTTCAGGGTAATACAATATTATTACAAACAGTTTCCTATACTTTTTCTAAACATAAAAATACATTATTTAATTTGAGTTAGTTAACTATTATATTTCTGTTATGAATTGAAGTAACCTCTCTCATTAATATAGATTGAAGTAGTAACAATTGTTAACAAAATTATTTGAATTATAATATTTTCACATTTTGTTTTTCAATATTTCTTAAGACATAGTGGAAAAAATAGACTGTTATTTCTGTACAATAAACTTTTGAAAATAATTATAGAAATTAAATATTGTCTTTACGTTAGACTTGTGAAAAAATACATATAAATACTTTTAGTCTTTAATATTTTCTAACTTAAGGAGGTTGTATCTGTATCATAGTTTATAAGCTTCATCACACAAACAAAAACCATGAAATTTAAAACTTTCTATAACATTTTCATTAAACAAATTATATATAATCTCATTAATTATAACAAAATTTCTGTTTAATCTCAATCATGTGAAACATTAATATTAAATGGCAGATTAAGAAATATTGATAGTATTTATATATTATTAGTAATATTTATTTATTATGTTATTGAACTGTTGATGATTACCTTAGAAATATTTATATGAAATTAAATAAATTGATAATATTTTTATTAATTAGAATTAATTTTATATGAATATAAATTCAAATAAAAATTTTCATGATTATAATTTTCTGTAGATATGTAATTAAAATTTTAAGGATTGAACTCCAATTTCTGATATTTTTAAAATGTTATAGTCTTATCAATAAAACATGTAGATTTTATGCAATAATTCAGCCATTAAAAATATATAATAATGAATATTGAGTTTAGAAATTAATTTATAAAGAGTTCAAACTGTGGAAGATCTTTTATGAGGTAGTATCAGAAAGTTCCTGGACTGTAGTTAGCCTTACTGTACCATTCAATGGAAGTGCATATGTTTGCAAGGTAGTCGCTTTCAAATCTGCTGATTCACTATGACAAATGGCGTCATAGTGCAAACGTGCATTCACTTGTTATGTGCAGTTTTGTAAAGTAGTGGAAGACCATTCTGCAATCAATACTATGTCTGACAAATCTAAGCAGCATGCATCCATCAAGTGTTATATGATGCTCAGAGAAACTACTACTGAGACTCTCAAAATGCTTTGTCAGGCTTTTGGTATACATTTGTTAGGTACCTACAAACAGAGGTTTTTAGAGTGTCACATGTGTTTCAAGGCTGATTGAGTGTTAATTCAAGATGATGAACATTTCAGGTGACCAACCACCAGCAAAATAGAAAAAAAAAACATTAAAAAAAATTCATCGTTAATCAAGAATTTGTTCTTCCTGGCGTGACAGTCAATTATGACTTTTGCTGTAATATTTTGAAGCACTTAAGAGAAAATATGAGATGAATAAGACCAGAACTGTGGTGCAACTGGAATTGGCTGTTTCATCATGACAACTTGCCCTCTAACACCTCTCTAAATACAATGCAGTTTTTGGCAGAAAACACCTTGATGGTTGTTCCACATCTTCCCTTCTTGCTAGATTTAACCTCCTGTGACTACCTTGTTCATGAAAATGAAATCGAGGTTGAAAGGGCATGCTTTGAGACCATTGATGAAATTCAAGCAAAATCACAGGTTGCATTGGATAGCTTGCAGGAAGAAGACTTCTTCAGTTTCTTTGAGTCATGGAAGAGCACTGGGATCACTGTACACTTTCCCAAGGAGACTATTTTGAAGGGGATGATGATTAAATTCTAATAACATTATCCTGTAAATTCTTATAGGTCTAGTCCAGAAATTTTCTGATACCACCTTGTATCTAATTTAGATAAATAATAGGATATACAAATCTTCAAAGATGAAGGAAGATGATTGTTTAGTGACAAAATTAAAATCACTAATTGTTAGGAAATTCAAGCTTTAAAAAAACCAACTCAAATTGAAAATTCCTAACTAAAATTTATTACTGACTGATTAATTCATACTAATTCAACTGGCAAATCTTGAGAAAATTATATATACATAAACAGTAACTAAGCCCAATTTCAAAAAATCCAACTTGTATATGTAGCTATTATTATACTAATAAGTTAATCAATTAACCCATGTAAATTGATCTAAAGTAAATAGTTAGACTGTCATCTTGATGTAATATATAAATTAGCTTTTGAATTAAATTAAATAATTTATAAGAATCTGGCAAAACATCTGTCCTATTTTTAGTTATAAAATAGGACAGATGTTTTGCCAAACTCTTATAAATTATTTAATTTAATTCAAAAGCTAATTTATAACTTATACTAATAGATGAACCCAATGTTGTTTTTTTCCTGAGCAACAAAGATTAAGATTAAAAGTATTTTATTAGATTATTTTGTACTTCTAACCCTTCTATTATATTACATTATAGTATTTAATTTACATAACTGCAAATGTTATCTTAGGTAAGGGTTTAGATAGGAAAGAGTTAGATAGATGAAAGTCAACACCAGATGTGAAAAGCTTATGGGCAGGAGATCCAGGTTAACTAACATATATTTCTGCAGATAAGATGAGATATAAATTTTTGTCAAAGTTTTATAATTTTAGCATATGTCTGTCCTATAAGACGACCCCCAAACAATCAGCAGCCTATGAATTTAGTTTAGATTAGCGATCATCATCAGGATAATAATACTGTATAGCATATACGGAATTATGTATATGGAGTTATTTTCTTGCATCTGGCAGCACTGCCTTGCAATTGTTGCAAACATTTGCACTGATTCAGGCATTTGGATAATGACCTTGACTATTCACGAAAACGTTGTATGGGCTATTATATTTTCTGCACAAACCCTACTCTCTGCTAGTAAATAATTACGGTTTGTCTGTTTTTATAATGGTTTTAATTTATATAAATTTCAATCTAATTTTTTTTGTATCTATCCTATAAGACGACCCCGGATTTTGGGGGTCTTTTCTTATGATTCAACTATCGTCTTATCTGCAGAAATATACGATATATACAAACTTCTGATTTAAACCAGAAGTCATGTTACTTCAATTCAAAATTTTTTCCTCAAAAGAGTTAGATAACTGGCACAACTCTGTTGCTAACAGGAAAAGTATGGTGAACAGGGGCAAGACCATTACTAAAAGAATTGAGAATTTTGTGACGAAAAGTTGCAGCCCGACATTGTGACAATGTCACAATAAATAATTGCTTGTTGGAATTAGTTTGCTTTAGTTGTTTATGTCAATGTGAAACATGAGCAATCTGCCAAGGGGGATGCATTCCGGGAAGATTTTTACGGGAAGATGGATTTTATTTAGGTGTTACTAATGTGAAGAAATCTCAGAAAACTCCACGTGGCTATGCCTGAACCCAATGACCAACTACCAATGTTCAATGATTTTATCCACTCTGCTACTGGAGTGCGGTTATTAGAATTGAGAAAGTATTGTTCAGAAATAAAAAATCTCAAGTTGTTAGATGTGAAAATTAAATACTTATAGGCTTTTCACAGGCTTAAACACTTTCGATTCCATGCAGGCAAGTGCTATATGCTACCTGTCTTGGTAATGATAGCACATCTATTTCTTGGTATATCATTACATAATTACTGCTATTGTCTCAGTAATTAAGTGAATATAATATATACATTTTTAAATTATATCTTTTTCTGTAAGAATTATATTTAGTTTATTATTTTTTAAATTTTTTCCAATAGATGATGTTACATGTAACTCAGCAGATCAAATGTAGATAGAAATTGATTGATTTATAGAAATGCAATCAATATTTTGGGGTGAGATGTACAATATTATCTAAGTTAGAAGTATGTAAATGTAACTGCTGAGTTTCTTAGCAATTGGTTGAACAGCCCAGGAATGTATAGCAAACAAACATCTTCATTTATATATATAGATTAACACAAGATGATGGTCTAACTACATACTTTAGATCAAGTTACATAAATTGTTTAAATTATTACTCTAATGATGTGCCCTAAAATTATAAATTATTATCCCAAAAATGTGACTTGTATGAATTTAGGTATATTGATTAAAGTTGATAATTTGAATCCATTATCTATCAATTTCTTTTATGAATTTGTGAAATTTACATATTGCCAGAATGGAAAGAATTTAAAAAAGTAAATTAATCTAAAATATTTAATTTATATCTGGTTATAAACTTTTCATATATTTTGATCATAGAGATTTTGAATAGTAAAAATGTGATTCTGAACAATATACGAGAGCAGTTTTTTTCAACCTCTGATAGTCCATAAAACAAAGACAAGTGTAAGTAACAAAATGAATTTATTACCTAAAGTTAGGTACAAACATGGTTACTTTTTGACATAATCACCATGATGATCAAGTCATTTGTCTATCTGTGGACAAACAATTCCATCATCATAGAAATGTTGCTGCCAGTGACTTGCGATGGGCCTTAACATTGTTTTGAAGATCGTTATTAGTCTCAAACCTCTGCCCTCCTAACCAAGTTTTCAGTTCAGGAAAGAGGTGGAAGTCTTCACACTTTTAATGTGTGAAGACTTCCACCCAGCCTGGAACTTTTTAAACACCCAGTGTATAGTCCTGATTTAGTGCCAAATAACTTCCATCTCTTTCCTGAATGGAAAACTTGGCTAGGAGGGCAGAGGTTCTACACTAATGACGATTTTCAAGGCCCATCTCAAGTCACTGGCAGCAACATTCTATGAAGAGGGGATTGCAAAGCTCATTCACAGATAGACAAATGACAAATATTTGTCATTTGACAGTAAGCAGGAGATGCAAGTTTGAGTTCTGCTTTGGGCTGATTCTTTTCTTCTAGAACTTTCTAAATTAAAAATTAAATATTAATTTATTTATAATTACTAAATTTATCAAGAGATGGCAATGTTGCTGCCTACCTGTAGGCCAAATTATTTATATTTGGCTACTATTTAATAATTAAACATTAACTTGATATTTGTCAAAAGATTGAGATTATGTCAAAAAGTAACCATGTTTGTACCTAACTTTAGGTAATAAATTCATTTTGTTACTTACACTTGTCTTTGTTTTATGAATCATTGGAGGTTTAAAAAAAACAGCCTATGTAACTTACAGGTCATTTAGTATATACGTTTTACATTGATAAAGAAATCAGTATTAGTTATCAAATATTATAAAAGAGATAATGAATATGATATGAGTTTATAAATATTTTCATTTACTACATATAAATAAATAAATATTAGTTTAGATCTTTTTGTTGTTTTTCCTCCATTTAAAATTTTTGTTTTAGAGGATTAGTAATTTTATTACTATTGTGATTACTTATAAAAATAGAAGAGAGTATCAAGGTAAAATCAAATTATTTATTTGATTTTCTATTAAATTTTACCTTGATAGTAAAAAAACAAGAATGACATTATTATAAACACCAGGCACTTAGGTAAAATTTTTGACCTTGATAGTATTTTGATGATATATAAATTAATATTATCTGAAAAAATTTGCTTTTTTTTTGTATTTTAAGTATTATTGACCTTGGTTTTTTTCCCTTAATTTTTCATATTTATGCCATTATAAGCATGCTAATTTAACTTGATACTATTTGCTTTGCATCCAAAAATATATTTATTAAACTTTCTCAATTTTATAAAATTTTTATTGATTTTTATCTAGTTATTAATTTCAATTATTTATATGTTAAAATATGAAGGTCTCCAAACTTCGATATTCTTCATCCGCCACCACCTATTGGTGCAATGTCATCATCAACAAAAAGTTCTGACGAATCAGAAATGTCTGAATTAGAATTTGAAGAAACTGGAAATTCTCCAGCAAATAGTATTTTAGATCATTCGTTAAAGGTAATATTTAACATTTTGCTAACATTTTGTATTATAGCATATTTATTACTAGATTTTTTAAAAAGTTAAAAGCTTAGTATAAAAGATTTTATAAGTGGAGATAAGATAAAATGAGAAAGTTTTAATTTCCTGTTTTTAGTTTTTTTTTATAAAGGTCCTTACTGTAACTGGCATCAAAGTACATTGGATATATTATTTTGTTGATTAATATGAATCAGTTTAAAGAACAAGTAATTTGGTCAATATCAGTCTTCAAATTGTTTTTTACCTTAGGTCATTCCCAGTATATCACTTGAAAATGGGCAAAATGGAGTCCAGAAGTGGACAGAGAAGGGCATTGAAGAAAAATATGGCATGTTTTGAAGTAAAAACTTTCATTGTATTACATATTTTTCTGATATTGTACCATCTGAACCATACCATCACATTGAGAGAACTATAAAAACAGAAATTAAAACTTTTTATGTTTAAGCTATTGTTATAATTTGAATTAAGTGACACAAATATAAACATTCATTAGCCTTATTTTTGATTAAGGTCAAATGATTGCCATATTGGGCTATATTATAGCTACTGTTTAATAATTAAATATTAAGTAATTTGGCCTTTATATATACCTGCTTATTTGTATATAATGCCAGTGTAAAGTGATAGTCAGCTGAATGGAGGGCCTATTAAGTGGATACTTAAGTCATTTCCAGTTGATGCCATGAATAACTAGTGTGGTTATATCTATATTATTAGTAGTACTGGAGGCAAAGATTAGACAGAGGTTCTGGTAGCATAACTGCCTACAAATCCACACATAGTAAGCAGGAGATGCAAGTTTGAGTTTCGCTTTGGGCTGATTCTTTTCTTCTAGAACTTTCTAAATTAAAAATTAAATATTAATTTATTTATAATTACTAAATTTATCAAGAGATGGCAATATTGCTGCCTACCTGTAGGCCAAATTACTTATATTTGGTTACTATTTAATAATTAAATATTAACTTGATATATAATATAGTACATTGTTTGGCCTTAGAGATGAGTGTGTTTAATGAACTATAGTAATGAAAAATATTTTGAGATATTTCTACATGGAATGCATTTGTTAAGTTTCCATATTATAAAAAAATATATATATAATTTAATTAGTGCTAAATTTAAATTTTAAGCATTATAAAGCATTAATTTGTTTTTATTTGTAATATAGAGGTATAGAGAGAATTTATTTTGTCAATTTCAGTTTTACATACATTTAGAGATTTTGATATTTATCGTTTTTATGGTCATGTAATTTCATACATATGAATTGAAGGAGGACATCTTCAACAGTATAGCATGACAACATGGAAACTGGTCTCTCATGCTTAATATTTATCCACATTAAGATGTTTCATTTAAAAAGTAATCATATATTTTATGAGAAGAAATTTGAAGTACAGCACTTTGAAATTACTTTTTTTTAGACCTTCTGTACTATTATTATGCTATTTAATTCATGTATCAGTAAATCCATTGCTGTAGTCTATCTATTCATTCAAGTTGGTTTTTTTATCATGTTCATGTGTGATCGCTGGAATTCTGATTCCTAATTACATTTTATTAGATAAGAATTATTCTATTTATGATTAAAGCATTTAATTTATTTTGTGTTTATAATACTTTATTGGTTGATTGTATATTTTATATAAATAATTACAAATAATTCTTAAGTGAATTTATAACAAATTAATTTACATTGCTTGATATTTTAGAATTCAGAAGATTGGCACATAGAAAGCTCATTTGGCAATGACTGTAATAATACTCTTCAAAGAAGTAAAGATACAGCAGAGGTTTTGAATCAACAGAATAGGGATGGAGAAAAAGAAAATACAATAAACACAGATGAAACAAAAAGGAAATTTTTTGATAAAGAAGTCACAAAAAGGTAAATGATAAGAATTAAATTTGTATTTATATAATAATCAATCAATTAATCAGCTTTTATTATATAAAAGATTATTTTCCCATTACTTCAGGGTAATACAATATTATTACAAACAGTTTCCTATACTTTTTCTAAACATAAAAATACATTATTTAATTTGAGTTAGTTAACTATTATATTTCTGTTATGAATTGAAGTAACCTCTCTCATTAATATAGATTGAAGTAGTAACAATTGTTAACAAAATTATTTGAATTATAATATTTTCACATTTTGTTTTTCAATATTTCTTAAGACATAGTGGAAAAAATAGACTGTTATTTCTGTACAATAAACTTTTGAAAATAATTATAGAAATTAAATATTGTCTTTACGTTAGACTTGTGAAAAAATACATATAAATACTTTTAGTCTTTAATATTTTCTAACTTAAGGAGGTTGTATCTGTATCATAGTTTATAAGCTTCATCACACAAACAAAAACCATGAAATTTAAAACTTTCTATAACATTTTCATTAAACAAATTATATATAATCTCATTAATTATAACAAAATTTCTGTTTAATCTCAATCATGTGAAACATTAATATTAAATGGCAGATTAAGAAATATTGATAGTATTTATATATTATTAGTAATATTTATTTATTATGTTATTGAACTGTTGATGATTAAATATTTCTTTAAAAAATTAAATTTGATAAATTTATATTTTAATTAAATTAATTTCCTATTGTAATCAAATTTTGTAGATTTTTAAAACAAATCTACAAAATTTGATTTATTACGAATTACTGTAAATATGTTGTGTTATTATTGAGTTGATCGGAAATAGACTAAACACAAGGTTTATTAAATTATGATACTGTTTTGAGATTTTAATAATAACTCATTATGGATAAAAATCCTTTGCTTCCATTTAAGTTACAGTTATTTTTTATTATAAACAGACCAACAAACAATTGAAACCAAAATTTTTAGATAATATTTTTCTGCAGAATTCATCAAGAATATAATCATGATAAACTGATAGTCTGACATTGATAGGTTCAAGATGGTATTAAATTACATCTGATAAATTATAGATTGCAATGTATAGATAGTATTTTACATCTAAGTTTTATTAACTAATAGTTTATACCTTTTAATGTTAGAAACATTTGTTCATTAGAGAGCAGAGAAATAAAATTTTATTCTAATGATTAGCAATTTCAGTTATAATTTATAATTTTTGTCATAAAAAAACTTCTAGATAATATATATAAGAAGAAAATTCTTATAATGATTTCAGAAATTGTACAGATTATATAATAATTATTACTTAATTTAATGTGAAGTAACAAAAGTTCAGTATACAGCTGTAAGTAAACAAATTTCAATTAACCTTCCATAGCATTTAATCAATTTGATACACCATGCACATTTTGAATTGTCATTTCTTAACGGAAAACTGTTGTCATGCCTACTTATTAGTAGCTTTATTTTTCTCATTCTTGATGCTGACTTTAATTCCTAAAATTTCAAAAACTTTTAAACTACATAGCACTCTCTCTTTTATATCATTTTGATATATTGAACTTCTTCCTATTATATACTGAAAATTTAAAATGAAATAATACTTACATTAATTACTTTTTAGAGTTAAAATCCTTCAAAACCAATATTATTATGTAGAAATTAGTATCATATTACAAGCAATAGAATTGAATAAGTGGGTAAAATTGAATGCAAAAACAAGTAAAAAAAAGAAAAGGATGTAATGACGGCAATGTTATCATTTAATAAAAAGCTACTAACAAAATATAAATGCAAAAAATGTGAAAAAGCAATTTATTTATCACACGCAAAAGATTTTTGTACAACATACAGTATAAACATAATGAAGCATAATAAATGTTATAATAGTATAAATAGTAAATGAAGAAAATTATATTCTTAATATAAAAAATACAGATAAATTAATTCTATACATGTACTTTTTATTTTTCCATGGAAAAGTAGAATGAAATTTATGTGAGTAGAATGAAACTAATAAAATTAATTTGTTAAGTTGTATTTTGTTATTGGTTTTCTAATAATGGTAATGATTTTAAATTAAACAATATATCAGAAATAATATTTCTAATTAACTGTAAGAATTCATGAAATATTTTCTTAATAATCAAAAATTAAAAATGATAAATTTGATAAATTATGCCATCATCTTTACGGTTTTATATTGTGCCTGACAGATGGTTAAATTTGTTATCTTTTCAGAAATTTAAAAGTTTTATTTTTGATAAATACTGTGTGATATTTATTAAAATATATTTATTTTCTAAACTTATATTTAAAAATGTGAATGATAAATTCATCACTAAAAATAATTTCAGTGAAGAATTTAACATATTTTCAGAAAATATAATCCACAAATGTTTGTTTATGTATAATTATTAAATAATAAATTTGCTGCTGTCTTATTCTAAAAAGAGCAGAATATTATAAAATTGGTCTGAAATCAAAATTTTTCTAATGGGCATTATCAAAAATTCTTGCAAAAAATTTTGAAGCCATATTGTTATAATATCTGAGAATTAATAGTACTTTTTTTTTGTTTAAAATTTAAATATTAATATAATGTTTTTTTATTTATTTTCAGTTCATACCAGTTACCAGATTTTGAAGGTACTGCTGCTCAACAAAAATTATTTATTTGTTCTCCAATTCATTCTGTCTGTGGTTCTCCTGTCTCAATTAGTAATAGTTTTGAAGAGAGCAAAATTTCTAATAGAAATCAGTATAACCAAGTTGAATCTGTTCATACTGATAGTAAAAGTACAAAAACTAAAAAACCTAAGAAAAGAAGGAAAGATGTCGGTTCAAGTAATCATTTTTCAGAAGATTTGTATGATAATTCTTGTAGAAATGAGTCGACTTGGTCTGTGTCAAATTCGGTTAAAACGGCTGTTGAAGAAACTGGTTCGTTAGAAAATTTATCAAATGTTACAGTTGGTGATATTATACTTTCTGATCCCATACAGACTCATAATGAAAAGTTTAAAAAGCATAAATTAAAGAAAGAGAAGAGTAATAAAAAAATGAAGAAAGAAAAAGGGAGTAAGTTAACTGGAAACTTAACAACTAAAGAATCCAAACGATCAAGTACAAAAAAGATTGATCAGAACAATAAATTAGCCAAAGATTTGCCAAAACTAGAAGAACAAAAAGCTTCAAAAGAAAGTGAAAATAGCATTAAAAAGAAAGGGAAATTACAAAAATTTAAATCAAAAGAATTTATTTTAGACAGTCCAAATGATTCTGATTCAGATAATAGCAATATTGAAAAACCATTACCTCCATCATCATCATCATATAATATTAATAATTCTCCTTTCAAAACTAGTCTTACTGATTCAGAAAATTTTAGCGGAAAGTACAACAAAGGAAAATCAAAATCAGAAAAACAAAATTATGACAATCATAGTGATACATCACAAAATGAATTAATTAGGGGCCTTACGTCTGAAGAAATAACAGATAAATTAACAAATTTTGATAATTTAAGTTCAAAAAATGTTGCTGTTGTGAAACCAATTAGAATTGGAATAACAAATTCTGAAATGTTAAGCAATCCTGAAAAGTATCAAAATCAAGAAAACAAAAATTCTGTTGTGGTCAGTATAGATTTAAAGCTTATAGATAGATTACCATCCTCTGAAAAGAAAACCCAAGAGAAAAAAAGTAAATTAGAAAATAGTCATATAAATTTATCTAATGAATATAATGAATATCAACAAACTGAACATCATACAAGCATTAAGAATGAATGTATAAAAGATGTTATTCAGAATGATTGTTCTTCACTTAAAAATAATAAAGTTGAAGTAAATAAGACCTCAGGTAAACGTAAAAAAGACGAAGATAAACTCAAAAGTAAAAAACAGAAAATAATTGAAAAGTCTTCCAGTCCAAAAGAGCCAGTTTTACCAAAAACTGAGTAAGTTAAATTTATATTAATATAAAAAATTAACATATTTTTAATTTTTATTGTTAAAGATATATATTTTAATTAATTTTTTTACTATTCTGTATATATTCAATAGTCTATTTTGAAAGTTATGCTTACAGTTTATTAGTTTTACTGTTTTACTTTCATGAGATTTGTGACCCTATATCTAATTTATTAGATAGTTAAAGGTCAAAATTCAAACAGAACGAACTTGTTAACAATGAGAAATAATTGATCACAATTAATTATCTAGTCATATAATTATCATATATAATTTAATATATTTTGAAAGATTATGTTTGAACCATTGTAGCTTCTTGAAACATACTCACATATTAAGAGCTGCTTGTTTAGATTAACTTAGATTAGCGTTTCTCAGCCATGGATATGTGCTTGATAGTTTAGGGATATGTGAAAAAAATTTAATAATGGCAGATGTACTATAAGAATATTTGAATTCTGCATTGAGTCCTTTGGCGAAATCACAGCACTCAATGCTTAGTTATAATTAAAATATAATTATATTTTTATTTAAATCTGTCCTTTTGTGTCTAGGGATGTCCTGATACCACAAAAGTATTGATACCGATATCATGAGTAGTTTTAAACTATCAATATCAGTATTGGTATTTGCCTGAAAGTATCAATACCAACCAGTATCGGTATCAGTATTGAACTGTTTGTTGTTGTTCAGTCTGTCACATTGCCTTTCAGTTGATTTTACTGCTGAGAAGTTATGTATATCCTTCTTTTTTCATGGTGGATATATTCCAAAGAACACTGTGAAAAAAAAATTGTGTGCAAATATACAGTACATGCATCCCTTAGGAAAATGCTCAATAGGATCCACGACTTCAATGGAACGAAAAATAAGCAATTTACAAAAGAAACATGAGCTTTTTTTATTTTAACATCATTGTTATTAACATTATTTGTATGTATATATAGTAAACACAAAGTAACATAGGAAACAAAATTGACATGCAGCATTCTCTGATGTATACATATAGTACTGTTCTATGCTTAAAAAAGATAAATTAACTTTTGATTTCAACAAAAAAGTAACTTTTCTTAACAATAATACAATTAAAATTAAGTTAAATTTTCAAATAAACTATTTTTTCCCATGTAAAAACCAATTATGTAAAAAAAGGATTTTTTTTTGTTTACCATATTATTTCAAAATCGCATAAAAGTTGACTGCATAAAGGGTGATAGGTGTACTATACTCACTACAATGAAGGCCAAGTGGGCCATAGAGCAGCAATTAATATTATTTGCTTATTCCAGAAAATTAAATCCATGCTATCTAGGTCAGAAATTGGTTCATCAGTCAGTACTTCAGTTTACATTAGTAAGATGTCTTATGTACACAAAAGAAGCCCCAGATGTACAGTGCTGTTAATGGGCTCTGTGGATACTACTATACATGGGATAGTGGTGGATAAAAAATCATTGGGGAAGAAGTAAAACAGTGTTTGTACAATGAAAATTCTTTATTGTGTTCAAATTTTACAAATGTCAGTACAAACAAGTATATGTACAAACTGTAGCTCATTTTAAACATCACTGATGGTCCGAGTTGATTAACAAACAAAACTGTTAGGTAATGTTTAACTAAATATTTATCTACATGTATAAATACACATCTAAATTAGCATATATAGATTCTGGAAATGAAATTGAACACAATACATTTATTGATTTTTGGTTGTTAATATGTTTTACATAAGTTTAATTTAACCAAAAGTAGTGTAAAATTCCATTTCAGCTTCTGATTCGGTTGCAAAATCTGGTTTCGGGTAGACCTTATCTGGATTTTTTTACCTGTCTGTAAAAAATATAGCAATACTAGATCCATTATCTGGGAAAAAGTATTGATACATTATTACCTGTGTCTTTCCTCCAATCCTTTTTGATTAAAAAAAAAACTTTTTTTACATGTTATTGTACAGTGCTGTATAATTGACCAAGTCACCACTGTTTGACAAACACATGAAATAAAACTTAGGAAAATGGCTGCCAAAGGGTATGAAAACTGAAAAAGGTTGGGAACAGCTGACTTAGATCATAAGTTAATAAATAAAAATAAGTTTTTCAGACTTGCATTGTAGACGTATAGTAGCAATGTTAAATTGAATTTTTGTGTCTATACTAAGTATTTATTATTTTAAACTTACAAATTTAATACTTTCTGAATAATTAAATTATATTTTTTTTATAAATTTAGAAAATTGATTGAAAAAGAACAGTGGGAAGTAGTTAAAACTACTCCAAAGTCATGTGATAGTCCAGGTAGTGTGTGCTCATTTTCAAGTCAACAAAGTCACAGAAGTGCAGTACACAAAAAAGAAAAAAGTGTAAATAAAAACAAAAAAGAAAGGAAAATTAAAGAAAGTGAACAACCAGAACAGAAAGGAAAACATAATGTACAGAAAGCAACTAAAAGTAAAGAAGAAAAAATTACAAAACACAAAGTTAAGAAGGAAACAGTAGAGGAACAGAATAGCAGCAACATCAACAACAACAATAATAATAATAATATTAATAGTAATAACAATAATATTATTATTATTAATAATAATAAAGATAAAAAAAGTGAAAATAAGCAACAAAAAAGTGAAACATCTCATGAAAATGAACTTACTTCTAGTCAAGTAAGTTGATTTTAATTTTCATATTTGTATTTATCAGTAAAATTTTCAGTTAAATGAACATTAATATTAACTTTATTAAACGTAGATATGTTATTTTATTATATTTTTAAAATACCTATCATAAAAATCTGGTTCATGGTTTGATTTAAAACTTTCTTTGATAGAAATGATCTCAATACATTTTCTGAAGTTGATATATAGCATCGTTTTTTGTTATTATTTAGTTATTTAGAACTTAATTTCTACAAAAATATCAAATGATAATTTTTAAATTAAATTCTTTGAAATGTTTGTAGATCTGTTACCCTGCTGAAAACATATAGTGATTTATTTTAATGTTGAATCACAAAGTTTTAAATTAAAACAGAAAGTATTATAGAATCACAATTAATCAAGGTTCTCTGAATTACCTGAGATGAATTATAGAAGAATTCTTTCTCAACAAAGACAAGAACATAATAGAATACAGATTTCGACAGGTGTTGGACAGTAGAGCTCTAGAAGTTGTTGAAAGATTAAAGAAATCTTAATCATAATCATTATAAAACTTTGATTTTATAACAGTATTCTTATATTTTGTTGATCACTTATTAATCAAATATTTTGCATTATCTGAGATTTTGTTATTCTGAGGTATCCTCTTTCACATTAATCTGAATTATTGGGATTCTATTATAATTAGAAAATAAATTGCACGTTATAATAGGAAAATCTTTTGAAAACTTTTCAAATGTCTGTAATCCAACTGTGATCAGTTTAATTTACTGAATTTTACATAATAATCACCATCATCTTTCTTTATCCTCACCTTTTCCCATGTTTATATGGGATCGGCGTTTCCTTCTCTAATACGTTTCTTTCATTTCTCCCTATCAAGGGCTTCTTCTCTCTTAAGTCCTCTCGGGTTCAACTCTTTTTTCACCTTATCTTTCTAACATATCTTTGGTCTTTCTCTTTTCCTCTTTCCTTTTATTACCAGTTTTTCAATCTTTTTTCCAACATAATTGTTGCTTCTTTGCTCTACGTGGCCAAACCACCTCAACCTGCATTCTTGCATCTTTTTGCGTAAGGTGCCCACCTTAACAGAACCTCTAATAAAATCATTCCTTATTCTATCCTTCCTTGACACGCCACACATCCATCTCAACATTCTCATTTCCGCCACTTCCATCTTTCTTGGGCGCTTGTTATTGCCCTTGTCTCCGCTCCATATAACATTGCAGGTCTAACAACTGATTTATAGAATTTTTCTTTCAGATTGCAGCTAACTTTCTCGTCGCATAACACACCACTCAGCTTCCTCCAGTTTATCCATCCACATTGAATTCTATGCTGCACCTCTGAGTTCAATCCTCCTCCTATCTTGACAAATGTCCCAAGATATTTAAAACTCAGAACCAAAGGGAGTGGCACATTTTGGATTTTAATATTACAAATTTCTCTACCATTCAGAGTCATATAAGCTGTTTTAGTTCTGCTAATCTTCATGCCTCTTTCTTCCAAAACTTTCTTCCAATCTTCCAGTTTCTTCTCAGCCTTGGTTTGGGAAAGTTCACACAGCACGGTATCATCCACAAACTGCATACTCCACTTCACGTCACACACCATCACATCCATTATCTACAAACAAATAAGGGTTAAGGGCTGATCCCTGATGTAAACCAACATTAACGAAGAACCCTTCTGTAGTGCCCACATAGCTCTTAACTTGGGTCTCTGCTCCCTTGTACATTTTCCTGACAAACCTAACATATTTCTCTGGAACATTCTTTTCCCTCAAACATCTCTATACCTGTTGCCTTGGTACTCTATTATATGCCTTTTCTAGATCTATGAACACCATGTGCAAATCTTCCTGCATTTTCCTGTGCCTTTCCATCAGCTGTTTTAGAGCAAAGATAGCATCAGTCATATTCCTTCCCAGCAAAAAACCAAACTTCCTCTTCGATCTCAGATTCCTGCCTAATCAATCTTTCTACAATTTTCTCCCAAATCTTTATACTATGGGACAATAACTTTATATCTTTGTAATTTCTGCAATTCTGTACATCTCCTTTACCTTTAGAGATCAGCACCAGAATGCTTTTCCTCCATTCTTCTGGGATCTTCTCCTGCTGCCATAGTTTTTTCATAAAGTCCCAGAGGATATCAATTCCCTCTACCCAAACCTCTCCAAGCCTCAACCAGAATCTGATCAGTACCCACTGCTTTCCCCATCTTCATTTTCCTAAGCACACTTTCCACTTCTTCTCTGCTAATATTTTGCACCACTTCTTCATTTGCTTCTCCATTTTCGTATAAAGTTTTGGGGTATTCTTCATTCAATAAATTCCTAAAATATTCTTTCCGTCTTTCCTTGACCCTTTTGTAATCTTGTAATACCACTCTTTTATCATCTTTAATCAGTTTAATAGAGGTAAAATCTTTTGATGCCCTTTCTCTTGCTTTGGCAATTCTTATCAACTGCCTTTCACCACCTTTCCTTTTGAAAACTTTATAAGCCTCTTCAAAAGCCACCACCTTTTTAGTCATTTTATTTGCCAAATGGTAAGTTTCTTTATCTTTCCATCAAATCCTACCTTTTCTTTGCCTCTTTCTTTTGTTAACTGCGGCTTGTACTGTACATAAGCATTCCACCACCAAAGTTCCTTTCCTTCTGGTGATCTCTTCCCTGAAGTTTTTCCCAAAACTTTCAAGATGCAATTACTATTCAGCAATCACCATTTTTGCACATCATCCAGAAACTGGATTTTTTTTAACACTTTTACCTTAAACTCTTTCCTTAATTCCTCTGCTTTCAATCTCCACCATTTGATCCTTTGTTCAATCTGGCTAACACAATTCTTACAATGGCCCATAAGAAAGTCACAATACACCAGGAGGACTCTATGTTGTGCAGCAACACTTTCTCCATTTAACACCTTACTATTTCTCAAGTCTCCTGCGGCACAAGAAAAAATCAATCTGGCTGGATCTACCTCCACTCATGTATGTAACCATTTGGTTCGCTTTCTTCTCAAAGTAGGTGTTAACTAGCGCAAGGTCAAAAGCCACAGCATGATCAACTAGTCTTTCTCCTTTCCATTCCTTTCTCCCACACTCCACCTCCCAAGAACTCTTCTTTCTGCATTTTTCCTCTTCCCAACATGACCATTTAAATTGCCTCCACAGATTAATCTCTTGTTCATAGGAACACACATTATAACTTGGTCAAGATCTGTCTAAAAGTTTGTCTTTTCTTCTTCTCCACTATCTGGCTGAGAAGCATACACACACACATACAATTATAATGAAAATTCTACCAATGTCCAACTTAACACTTATAATTCTATCACACCTTTGTTTAACCTCACAGATACTGTCTTTTAGAACTTTATCAATTATGATACCAACTCCATTCCTTCCTCCCTTATTTGCTCCATTTACAAACAGCTTGTACTCTTCACCAATTTCTTTAGCTTTATTTCCTTTCCATCTTGTCTCTTGCAGGCACAAAATGTTCACTCTCCTTCTTTGCATAAGATCCACCAACTCTACTCTTCCTATTTAATGTTCTGATGTTTAAAGTACCTTTTCTTATACTTGTCTTCTTCCTCTTCTCTTTCTGGACTAACTTATTTATCCTAACCTGTTCTTGGTTCGGTAGCCCCAGCTTATTTGACATAGTTTTCGGGTGACATGACTGCTTATCACTTCAGTGGGATGTTCTAATACAGTTATAGCTTACTTCCATATAGTTTTGGCATAGGCTTTATGGCTGTATACCCTTCCTGATGCCAACCCTGTTTGTTCTAAGGCTAAATATATATATATATATTCAAACCACAATGGTTATCAAACTCCATTCTATTCAAATTCGAAAATAATAATCACCATCGTATTACAGACAAAATCTGAAACAAACAGGAATATCAAATTTCTAATGCCATAATAAATAAATCTGTGTTAATTTTCTTTCTTAGGTCCATACTGTGAGTCATTTATCAATTTGTTTTAAATTTTAAATAGGCATTATTAAAATTATATATTTTTTGATCACTGTTACTACAGACATGTTAAAATTTTTATCAATATTTATAAAACTATTGAAGTTTTTAATTGTTAGTCTAAATTTTGTATTATTTTAGTAATCTTATCAATTTTCTTCGATTTATGTAATAATAAAGAAGTGAATATTACAGTTTATAAAATTGTTCTAAAATGCTTTGTAAATCACCAAGCCGATGATGATCTTTTAACAGACGAAAACATTCATGAATAAAATTTGTTTTGGTTCCTGAATTTAGCTTTTTTTTTTTTTTTTTCTAACAATTTTGTGCATCCATTAAATAATTTGAATCTGAAGTCCTATTACAACATGCTTATGAGTTGAGCATTTACAAATGGTGTTAAGAATTTTTGAAAAAAATGATACAAAAATGATTTGTTCAATTACATTTAGCATTTTACAATCAGTTATAAAGAGTTTCTGCATCTTTCAAAAAAATTAATAAATTTTCTACTAAATATTTTTATAATATTGAATTTTGTTGATTCTAAGACATGCTTTTTTACCCATTAATCCAAAATTTACTATAAAAGCAACAGTCAGAAGTCACCATGTGATGCATTATGCATCAGTAATAGACTTTTTCATCTATATTGCTCAATGCTCGCGTTAGTTCAAACAATCCTTGTTGATTACAAGTGTTTAATTTAAACTTATTTTCAATATTTAAAATGCATGTTTCAAGATAACATTAAAAAGCAGAAGCATCTGGAACTAGAGCTGCCAGTCATTACTTGTTTCATGAAATTTGTATCATTTTTCATACTTTGTTATTTAACAATAATAAAACTATTTAAAAACTTTCCTTCCATTAAAAAACATCTCGAAATTTAATTCCAAATTTATGGTGTGTCTTAGAATTGAGGAAATATTGTGATATTTTTTGTAATAATTCCTAGAATTTGGTTTTGGTAAGATGCTATCTAAAGCCTTTAATGCTTATGTTTAACAAATTTTTTAATATCATACTTATCAAACTTTGGATTTTTACAATTCTATAAAGAAAAGATTTTTCAAAGCAATTTTAAAGTCTAACTTTTTTATTATTTCTATTCTATTACTAGAAAAAAAATTTAGTAAAACATTTATATAATTTTCTAATTCATAACATAATTTTGTTTTATTATCAGGTTGGTTATAAACCAGAAAGTATTGAATACGGAGATAACAGTAGACAAGACGAATGTGTAAATATTAGTCAAGACGAAACTGCAGATTGGGAAAACTCGTGTAATAATTGGTCTCATCCTCCAAAACAGGCGAATGGGTAAGTATTTAATAAATTTAATACTGCTGTAGTTTTAATATTTAATACTTTTTGTACCTTTGGTTACAAAAAGTATCTACTTCTAGTGTTATGTGAATATTAAGAACTCATAAATTTTTGTATCCAGTACACATAGAACTCAAAATACTGAATACTCTTTTTTAAACCATTTATTACTGTTAATTTTGGAATTTCATTATGCTGTGTTGAGACTAATGAATAAATATTGATTATTGTTTACCCTTACATGTTTTCTGTGAATTGCAGTTTTATACTTGATTTTATAATTTAATATTTCAAAGAAATATAACACTCTAATTTACTTTATATATTAATATATTTTTAACAATATCTTAATCCCTGAATTAACTCTGAATTTGTTGTAGTCCAGCCCAACAAATTATCTGCTAACAGTTAACAGCAAGTGATAAATTGCTGTCAACTGTTTACAAAATATATTCCAATTTTTAGCGTATGAAATCTGTGTTAGAAATATGAAGGAATTTTAGGGAAATTAGAAAATATAATAGAAATTTGGATTAGTTTTAATAATTTAAAGTCAAAGTAGCCTCAAGATATTTTGTGTAATTTAAATTCTTTTGAATCTAGTGGGAAATTATATCATTCTACATTACAAGTATTTAATGAGTATTGGACATATCAATACTGATACTCAGCCATTGATTAAAATTAACAATTTAATGCATCACTACTGCTTACTGCTCTGATTTTGAGTTTAAGTTTAACTCATATCCTTGGGAATTTTTCATACTTATTTTAGCTGGATATGTCAGATGCAATCCATCTTCATTCAGCTATCTTACTTTGGACCATACAATGCATATGAAGTAAAGACTCTCTTGGCATCCATAAGAAAGAATACAAAAGTTTTTTGAATTAAAATTTATATTTTAATTTATCCTGTGATATTAAAAGAAAAATATTAAGGTCTAAAATTTTGAATCTGAAGGATTTTTCTTTTTTGACTTTAATTTTTCTCTTAAATTTGGCAAAAATAATTTTTGATTTTTATATTTTGAATATTTATATTTTCACCATAAAATTTTATTGGTCTATACAGTGTTTATCCAGAAATAAATAATTTTTTTATATTTCATATTCCAACAGCAACAATTTTTTTTTCTATAATTATTCTTTGTATTATAAATGTTTAAAATCTTTATTGCTTTTCAGATTTGTTGCTGTCTTTTCAGAAAATCTTTAGATAATATTTCTTTATAACCACTTTCTCTATAACAGTAAAATGCCTGAAAATATGTGTTTATTTAATAATAATAATTTCATTATAATTTTATCTATTATTAGATGAAAGAATTTTTCATCTAATAATAGATTTTGTCATCAAAGAATTAAAAACTTTTTGATGATGTAAGCAGAAGTTGTAGTTTGAGTCTTGCTTCGGCCAGATTCTTTTCTTCCAGAAATTTTTAAATTAAAAATTAATTCATTATAATTATTAAAATTAATATGAGGTGGCAGCATATCTGCTTACCTCTAGTCAAATTAATTAGTAACTAATCATTAACAAAGTCAAAAACATAATCAAATAATTTAGCTGATCATTTGGTGTTAATTATTTAAATCAGGTTATAAGTTGATGTTGTTACTTTGTATGGAATATATATTTTTGTTTGGATATTATAAAAAAAAATTAGATAAAAGTAACAATTTACTGGAAAGAGTAACAGTGTATAGAAGTGTTGAGGCTAATTTCAATAACAGTTAGGAGTAAAATTTGTTACCACATGCAATTGTTTATAATTCTGAATATTCATAAATTGATTTATAAACCAGTTAATGATGACTGATAAGATAAAACAAGTAAAATACAAAAAAAAATGTAAAACTTATTGTATAAAAAGCATTTTAATTAGCAAAATTACTGCATTTTAAAAGATATTACCCATATCAAAATATTGTGTTTTAAGTGGATTTCTTTTGTATTGTTTTTCTTAGGAGTGATTGTCATAAATCACAAATGACTTTGCCTCATGTATTCAAAATAAATAAATAAATTTCTTCTTGCATTGTGGTTAGAAACAAACTTTATTAACTGTTATTTGAGATGATGCAAATAAAAGGAGAATTTTTCTCTTAACTGTAAATGTTTTTGTAATATACTGTACATACAATTTTTATGAAAGTTATAATGGAAATAAAATTGAAATATTGATCATTGTTTTAAAAATGTTTGAAGAAAATGAGAATAATAAAATGAAAAATACATATCTTGACATTACATTGAAAGACAAAAGTTTGATTCATTCTGCAGTCTAATATATTTTTTTTATCATAATCTTCAATATATTTGAAGAGTAAGTTATATAGTGGGTGTTACAGATTAATAACCATTTGTTTACTAAACTAAAATTTATTGCTAATAAAATACAGAAAGTTAAATTGCAGAAATAACCCACTAAGAAAATTATTTTCATTATAATTACATGTTTGTTTCATAATCTGATGATTTTCAAAAATTTTTAACCATGAAATATGATTTCTTTCATCTTTATTTCTCTGCTTTATGAAAATTAATAATAAATTTAATACAGTACTTAATGTGTGTAAAATTATATAATTTTTATTATTTATAACTAATTAATATAAATAATTCATAAAATTATTAAATTTTAGCCATGAATACGATCACTCAAAGTATTTAAATGAGGCAACAAAGTTAAAACATCAAGCAGATTCAGAGGTAAATAAAATTTTTATTTGCTAAAATTTTGATACTCACTTCATTTAAAATAGGTTTGGCTGACTTATAGTAGGGTATAATCAAAAATACCATTAACCTACCACCACATTTTCCTTTCTTCAATCAAATTTTACTAGGTTTGCCATCCTTGTAAAATAAAATTATGCCACAAAACATAATTAAAAGTGAAATAAATAAGTATAACTATGTTGAATATTCTGGTTATAGCTGTATTTAATCGTTTGTGAATTTTTTGTCTCAGTTTGCGTAATCTTTGCCACTTTAAATGTTTAATTATTGCGAACCCAAATCTAAAAATATGGATTGTTTTTCAAAGCATATTAAACCAAAAGAAAAGCGATAATTTCATCATATTACTTTTTACTCCTTGTACTGGTGTTTTAGTAAGTAACGATCCAACTGTATGAAATAAGAAATGTGTAAAACCCTTAGAGAACACTGAAGAGGAACCGAAATGTTACACCGGTTCGAAANCAAATTAATTAGTAACTAATCATTAACAAAGTCAAAAACATAATCAAATAATTTAGCTGATCATTTGGTGTTAATTATTTAAATCAGGTTATAAGTTGATGTTGTTACTTTGTATGGAATATATATTTTTGTTTGGATATTATAAAAAAAAATTAGATAAAAGTAACAATTTACTGGAAAGAGTAACAGTGTATAGAAGTGTTGAGGCTAATTTCAATAACAGTTAGGAGTAAAATTTGTTACCACATGCAATTGTTTATAATTCTGAATATTCATAAATTGATTTATAAACCAGTTAATGATGACTGATAAGATAAAACAAGTAAAATACAAAAAAAAATGTAAAACTTATTGTATAAAAAGCATTTTAATTAGCAAAATTACTGCATTTTAAAAGATATTACCCATATCAAAATATTGTGTTTTAAGTGGATTTCTTTTGTATTGTTTTTCTTAGGAGTGATTGTCATAAATCACAAATGACTTTGCCTCATGTATTCAAAATAAATAAATAAATTTCTTCTTGCATTGTGGTTAGAAACAAACTTTATTAACTGTTATTTGAGATGATGCAAATAAAAGGAGAATTTTTCTCTTAACTGTAAATGTTTTTGTAATATACTGTACATACAATTTTTATGAAAGTTATAATGGAAATAAAATTGAAATATTGATCATTGTTTTAAAAATGTTTGAAGAAAATGAGAATAATAAAATGAAAAATACATATCTTGACATTACATTGAAAGACAAAAGTTTGATTCATTCTGCAGTCTAATATATTTTTCTTATCATAATCTTCAATATATTTGAAGAGTAAGTTATATAGTGGGTGTTACAGATTAATAACCATTTGTTTACTAAACTAAAATTTATTGCTAATAAAATACAGAAAGTTAAATTGCAGAAATAACCCACTAAGAAAATTATTTTCATTATAATTACATGTTTGTTTCATAATCTGATAAAATTTTTAACCATGAAATATGATTTCTTTCATCTTTATTTCTCTGCTTTATGAAAATTAATAATAAATTTAATACAGTACTTAATGTGTGTAAAATTATATAATTTTTATTATTTATAACTAATTAATATAAATAATTCATAAAATTATTAAATTTTAGCCATGAATACGATCACTCAAAGTATTTAAATGAGGCAACAAAGTTAAAACATCAAGCAGATTCAGAGGTAAATAAAATTTTTATTTGCTAAAATTTTGATACTCACTTCATTTAAAATAGGTTTGGCTGACTTATAGTAGGGTATAATCAAAAATACCATTAACCTACCACCACATTTTCCTTTCTTCAATCAAATTTTACTAGGTTTGCCATCCTTGTAAAATAAAATTATGCCACAAAACATAATTAAAAGTGAAATAAATAAGTATAACTATGTTGAATATTCTGGTTATAGCTGTATTTAATCGTTTGTGAATTTTTTGTCTCAGTTTGCGTAATCTTTGCCACTTTAAATGTTTAATTATTGCGAACCCAAATCTAAAAATATGGATTGTTTTTCAAAGCATATTAAACCAAAAGAAAAGCGATAATTTCATCATATTACTTTTTACTCCTTGTACTGGTGTTTTAGTAAGTAACGATCCAACTGTATGAAGTAAGAAATGTGTAAAACCCTTAGAGAACACTGAAGAGGAACCGAAATGTTACACCGGTTCGAAATGCATATGTGAAAACTAATAAATGAATTTATTAACCTTTGCTGTGAGATAGTCTACCAAAAGGATTAAAGAGACAAAAAATTCACAAAAGTATAACTATGTTCTAAATGATTTTTTTAAATAAAATTACTGATGCATTATAAATTAAACAACAGTATTTATTTTTCACTTTAACCAAAAGTATTCAATTTTTTCTTTAGCACAGAAATAATAAATTTTACTTGGGTTTACCCATTTTGCATAAAACTGCAGTTGTTAAAGAAACAACAAAAGCAGTTTCTAAAATATTAATAACAACATTTTGTAGCTATGATCATCCATACAAGAACATATTTCTTATCTACTCAACCAGTTTTTTTATTATGCTATAATCTGAAACAAAGGCTAACCATGTATTATCTCACATAGTACATCTATCAAATTACAGCAGTAGTTACAAAAATTTCTCTGTGGAAAGTATGAAATTAGAAATAAAAATAAAAATTACAAATGTTTTTCTTGTTTTAGCAGGCTATGCTATCTACATTTGACCAAATATGACACTATTATAAACTTGTTGGCAATGCCTGACTTTAAATATGATATTAAAATAAAAAGAAATACTCTTAGGACAATTCCACATTTTTAGAACAGCCACTCAACTCACATTATTCACTTTCTTAGAATAGCATATATCAAATCATTTTCATTTTATATATAATTTGTGTGTGTATATATTTATTTATATAGATCATATTTTATTATATTACATTGTTAATTGTATTTTTAATTTATTCAAGTAATACATTGGTTCTGAGTTCAATCCTCCTCCTATCTTGACAAATGTCCCAAGATATTTAAAACTCAGAACCAAAGGGAGTGGCACATTTTGGATTTTAATATTACAAATTTCTCTACCATTCAGAGTCATATAAGCTGTTTTAGTTCTGCTAATCTTCATGCCTCTTTCTTCCAAAACTTTCTTCCAATCTTCCAGTTTCTTCTCAGCCTTGGTTTGGGAAAGTTCACACAGCACGGTATCATCCACAAACTGCATACTCCACTTCACGTCACACACCATCACATCCATTATCTACAAACAAATAAGGGTTAAGGGCTGATCCCTGATGTAAACCAACATTAACGAAGAACCCTTCTGTAGTGCCCACATAGCTCTTAACTTGGGTCTCTGCTCCCTTGTACATTTTCCTGACAAACCTAACATATTTCTCTGGAACATTCTTTTCCCTCAAACATCTCTATACCTGTTGCCTTGGTACTCTATTATATGCCTTTTCTAGATCTATGAACACCATGTGCAAATCTTCCTGCATTTTCCTGTGCCTTTCCATCAGCTGTTTTAGAGCAAAGATAGCATCAGTCATATTCCTTCCCAGCAAAAAACCAAACTTCCTCTTCGATCTCAGATTCCTGCCTAATCAATCTTTCTACAATTTTCTCCCAAATCTTTATACTATGGGACAATAACTTTATATCTTTGTAATTTCTGCAATTCTGTACATCTCCTTTACCTTTAGAGAACAGCACCAGAATGCTTTTCCTCCATTCTTCTGGGATCTTCTCCTGCTGCCATAGTTTTTTCATAAAGTCCCAGAGGATATCAATTCCCTCTACCCAAACCTCTCCAAGCNTAATATGTAATTTTCAAAATTAAAAGCATTAAAAATTTATTTTGTCTAGTGTCCTTTAAAAATGTCTATTTTTTAACATTGATAATGATAGCATTTGCAATGTTAAGTCATCTCTTATTTTATCATAATAGAATACAAATAATAATTACATTTTGAATTGTAAAGAGATAAATTTATTTTCATTGTAGAAATTTTATATTCTAATTATTGAGCTTGTACTACAGAAATTTTTATGATATTGTTTTCAAGAACATTTGATAAATTAACTTTTCATGGCATTCAATTAACTTGATGATAATTAAATTTAGCCATTTTTAAACTGTTCCTTCTCAGTTGAATATTAATTTAAAAAACCCATTCTTTTTAAAAAAAGAAGTGGCAATACTTTGATTTATTGATCATTTTGACTATTTTAAGATCATTTGAAATACAAGAATCTGATGCTGTGACAGAACCTAAAACATTTACAGAATCAATAAAATATTTTTTTTTTAATAAGTAATGTTATTAATTAATTAATAAGCAGAATTATAACATTATGCACAACTTTCTGATAGTTATATTTTATAGTATTAATATATTAATAATACTAATAATTGTCAATTGATTGTAACATGACAATAACATCAAAAGTTTTTTGAAAAGAAATAGTATTTTATTAATTATGAAGTTTTGATATGAAATTTCTATGAGTATTATTGCATACTAAAAGCTATAATTTGTGCAAAGCCTAATGATAACAGTAAGAAACAGCCTTACTATTTTGACAAATTTGAAGAATTTTCCTTTCTACAAAATAGACTATCTTAACCTAGTTTCTTAGTTTATTAATTAAGTTGTTTTTGCCTATAACTCAATAAGTTGCTGGAATTTGAAATAATACTGATTTCCAGTCTATATCTAATCATGTTTTGTTTTTGAATGCAGATTCTACATACTCACTCTGTTATATTTAAAAATTGTAAAATAAAATATAGGTTTGATACAAACAATAAATAGTTCAAAGCCAAAAAGTGACCTTTACATTGACATTGAATAAAGATAGTTTGTTGGATTAATTGTCACTATGAAATTTAAATCTTAATTTATGTTATGTTTTTTAATTATTTTGTTGTTGCAACTATTTGCATTATTATGATATTTCAATTTTACATTATCTCACTTTAGCAAGATAATGTAAAATTACAAGTAATGTTGAAAAGTGTGTTTTCAGTTTGTATTAATACAATATTCAAAGTGTAATTGTGATACTTTTAGTCAGAAAATTGAAGAGAATTGAATAATATCAATTAAGAATTAGTTTCATTATAAAGGGGTGCTTTATTTTATAAGAACAATCCTATTATTAAGAGAAGCTCGAGTGTAACATGAGTAATAAGTCAACTTATTTAACACAAAACATACTTCTTATTTAACACAAAACACAAATTATTATCCTGTTTTTTATTCATTTTTGTGTAAAATAACACAAAAATGAATAAAAAACAGGATAATAATTTGATATAATAATAATAAAAAAAACTTGATAATATATAATAATATTTTAATAGAAATACTGTTTTGAATGTATGATTTCAGTTTAAACAAATAAAAACAGTTATATATTTTATTCATAGTTTTAGCCATAATTAATTATTTTAAGTTGAATTATAGACACTATTTAAATACAAAGTAATGTGTACATTAGTTATTATTCTGTTTAGTGTGTTTAGTCACTCTTTACATGTCTTGAAACAATTTATGAATATTCTCTTAAATAATTTATACAAATTTTATAATCATATGCTGTTTGTTTTCAGATTTATTTCTTCAAAATTCCAAAAGCTACAAAATAATTCTCAAACTGGAGGTGTAGCAACAAAACTGGGTGTTTTAAGGTTGGTTATAATACAGTAAAGATGTAATTACTCCGTTTGTTTTGTTAATTTATTCCACGAGCTTAAATTTTTAATTTATAAAAATTTGTGTGTGTTTATGTTCATTTCATATTTTTCATAAATTCTGAAAGTACTTCTTAAAAAAATTACTCATATATTTGTTTCTGTAATGTACACATATTAAAACAAAATGTAAACATCTGATATTTTTATATCTTATAAATATTTAATATTTTTTAGTTTTATGCATTGAATACATGCATATTTTTTATTTTCAAAATATTCTAAAACTCATTGTTACTAACTAATATATTGTGGACCAAAATTATCAAGTATTAAAATATTTCTCAATCTTTAATAAGTCTTTATTAGACTAAAGCAAAAAATATATATATAAAATGAGTTCCAGCACTTTCAGGCTTATACTTATTATTTTACTAATTGTAGCATTGATTTTATTTTAGGTATATATTTCACAACAACAAGTAATTTGTTTTTGTTTTCAAATGAATAAAGTTATAACACATTAATAATAATCTATGATCCTTCAAGTATTCTAATTGATATATATATGCTTGAAAGCACTAGAAGTCTTATTTTTTATTCTTTTTTGATAAATTTTGATACTTAAAATTTTTAAATTAAAACTCAAGTCTTGCAAACAATAGATGATATTCATTAGTAACTAGATTATATAAAGGTTTGAAATTTATCTTATTTAATCTCTATTTAAGTTTTATAAGTATTTACAAAACTTATTTTAACATCATCTATATACAGTCGACCCCCCTATAAGATATAGATACGTTCCAATTTATTAGGAATCCAATTTCTTACAAGTCGTTCCAATCACAGCCCGACACGTGTCAAGTTTACGGACTACGGCTGATTGAAAGGTTTTCTTCCATAAAATTAATCGATTCTACACTAATCCGACTCAACATTTCCAAAATACGTATATTTTTTCGTAGTTTTATAGGAATCGTAATTATAGGGGGGGTCGACTGTATCTGATTTAATTGATGATTTCTTGAATATTCCTTAATATTAAAAATGTATTTTTCCTTTTGAATTAACTTTTTGAATAAAAAATATTTTCATAAAATTAATTGTTTTTAAATTAAACATATAAAAGTGTATTTTTCCTTTTATATGTTTAATTTAAAAACAATTAATTTTATGAAAATATTTTTTATTCAAAAAGTTAATTATTTTTAAACAAAGCATATATTAATAACTAAATATTTTATTTCTAATACATTTCTCATTAACTACTGTATGATTCAAGTAGCTAAAATGTGAAAGTAGATTTTAAAATTTACAATAAGATATATAAACAAAGAAATGAAAGGATATTTTAAAAGCCAACTGAAAATAAATTTATTTTGTACTTAATAGATTCAAACCAATCATTATGAAAAGAACATTTTCATAATGATTGGTTTTTCAAGTATCATATGAAATATACTTTATACATTGTTGGTATAAACATAAATCTGTACATTTTAGTATTATGTAAATATTTTTGTATTGAATGTATTTATATTTGGAAGATTATCAAATGTACTTGTTTTACAAGACTTTTTCATCAATCCTCTGTTCCTAATAATTCTGTTGTATTTTTATCCTCTTTCAAAATAATTTTTATTCAGTTCACTTGTAAAAAAATTATCAACTCCTCTTTTTATTTTATTATTATTATAAGTATTGAGAGTTTTTCTCACCCTCTGAACACTAATAAAGCCTTTGTTTCCATACCTATTATGGATTCAGCCAGGCTTCACAAAACTTTGACCTTCTTGACTTGGGCTTACACTTGGTTCCCCAAAGTAACCTTTACCACCAGATCATTTAGCAAGTGTTTTTATTTATAATTTTATTTAGATTGATAAGTCTGAATTTTTTGTGAAGACTTTAGTTGTGATATTGGTCAGAATAAATATTGACACCTGTTCTATTACTTCCTAAATTTTTTTAAGAGGTGAAAATTTTGAAAGAGGGAATGAAAATTATCTATGGTCAAAGTTTTATTCTTGTTTGTTATCCATTTATAAGTAATTCTACATTATATTTTGTGTGTGTACAGTACGTAGTATAATATTTTCAATCTGTTCATTATATAATAGGTCAAAATTTGTTGAAAGCATTAATCATAATTTTAATTTATTATTGTATTATTGAGATTTATGTAATAAATGTTAATACTAAACATCAAGAAGAGCATTTCTGTTTTTGAAAATACGAAATAAGTCAAAAATAAACCAAACTTTTAATACAACTTTTATTATGTTAATAATACAAGTACAGTTGTCCCTCGATAATCCGACAGGTATGGGACCAAAGGTGTGTCGGATTACCGAAAATAATTACATATTTCGCATTGTTTTGCTAGCAGTAACTTACAATATTCTCTACTCCAACTGTTTGAACAGAACTGCTCACATAAAACACACGAAATGTGTGTCATCGAGTAAGAATTGGATGGGGAGATTCACATCGCGACATGCTTCTGTGCAAGCAGACACGTAACGGGGCTACTGAGCATGTCGGATTAAAAAACGTCGGACTATCGAGGGACAACTGTATTTACAGATCACTTTCAACATAAGCATCTTCTGCAGCTCTACTCTTCTTCTAATATACATACCATTTGCCAAACAGTACTGGAAGCCATCTTTTGTGATATTTTTAAGGTGTGTCTCTACGTAGGTAGACACACACCTTAAAAATAAGGTGTGGCTTTCACTTTGGCTTTCATTTGCCATTCCAGGTGAACAAATATGTGATCAAGAAGAACATAATAGTGCATTTCCAACTTCCATATTTCTTTGATTTTACCTTTTCCCTTTCATCTGTTCCCTAAACTGAGAGGAAGTTGAAGGGATACAAAGTGTGATAAGCAATACCATGGAAACTACAGCAATAAAAGCCATTAAAGACATCACAAAAATAGCTTCTAGATTTGCTTTGATAAGTGATAGAACTAGCAGAAGTAGCTTGTGGTGTGGAATTTCTGTGTTGTATAATAAAACCTGTGCCAAAAGTTTGGTTTTAATTTATTTTGATATATATATATATATATACGTATTNTATCTCAGAAGTGTAAAAATTATTGTGAATTGATTAAATTATATTTATAATAATAAATTAAAGCAAATTACTTAATACATATAGAGTAAAACCTCTCTGTTGACCACCCAAAAAACTGGACCTATAAGGTCAACTTACGGAAAACATTCAAAAATGTGATTGATTGTTTTTCTCTTCGCATACTCCATATGCAGCAGTACCATTTACAATACTGTATTTTCTACAATAAATGAAAAGATGTTATTTGTATCATATTGCCTTATTTTTGTATAAAGCAGTAGAAGTGCAGCCTTCTATTTTTTATACAAAAAAAAAAAAATGCAATATGATACAAATAAGGTCTTTTCATTTATTATAGAAGATTTAGTACTGTAATTCAGAATTATAATACATATAGAGGGGAAAAAACATAAAGGTTGCAAATTAAGATGATTGAATAGAAAAGAATGAGTTGATTGTTGTCTCTTTCTGCTTAAAACCTGCTGTGAAAATTGTCTTCCATTGCCAAGATATCGGTCATATAGGAGGACATTTGTCTATAGTAAATGCTTTCAATTCCAATAATACACACTTTACTTCTGCAAAGGATACAATTGCTTCTTTCATTTCATTAGATTCTTCATTAGAAATACTGAATTGTTCCTCCAAAACAGAATTGATTAGATTCAAAGATCACAACTTGATAAATGGCTTCTGGTTGACATTCTGGATGTCCACATGGCCATAGAATCAATTTTCAATGGCCACATAAAATTTAAAGTTTATACCATCAAAGACCATCTGCACATTTTTTACTTGCAAGCTCTGCTCTCCACTTTCTACATCATATGGGCAAAGAACAATTCCAAGTTTTTTTAAACATTTTTGTATTGTATCTGGTTGAGCTTTGTTCCATGCATATGCTATAAATTAGGGGTGTCCAACCTTTTAGTCTCTCTGGGCCACATTGGAAGAAATTATCGGGTTTTGGGCCACAAATTGCTGATGAGCAAAAAAAAAAAAAA
>NW_019384869.1:1092640-1173454 GCF_000671375.1 Centruroides sculpturatus
TGGTTTATTTTGTACATATTTTAATATTTTTCATTCAAAATATTTTATAAACATAAAAATTGGTTTTTTGTAATCAGAAAAAGTCACAGGAAAAGCAGGTTTAATTGCTTTCCTTATGACTTTTTCTCAAGAAAAAACTTTTCTAAATCATTTATTTTATCATTAGGTATTATTATAATAATAGACAGATATCATCGTTTCTTGAAATACAATATCTTTTTTCTTTCGCAGTCGATAGCCGGACACGTGTACAGTAGCCATCTTGTATTTTCTCGCGCGCGTGGGATTGTGAGATCTCTCGTATGACTGGACCTAGTTTCAAGAACTCTCTTGAGTCGATCCTGATTAAACCTCGTTTCAGTCGAGATTGAAACGGTCGATGGAGGTTGCACCAAGGCGAACGGAGTATAAGGCTCTAGTTTAGTAGTGTTACAGAGTATAATACGTATATTTTAATATATTTTTTAAAAGAAACAAAACCGCTGAGAAATGTTACGTGTGTTTAACAACGGGTTCGGAAAACTTTGAAAATGTTAACAACGGGTTCGGCCGAACCTGTGCGAACCCGCTGAATATCACCACTGAATCTATCCAAAAATAATATGTATTTACTTACTTGTCTTAAAAAGAAACAACTATTAAATATATTTTAAAAATAATATAATTTGTTGTTTCACAAATAAAAGCAAGAGTAATGAGTCACGTTTGAGTGGAAACGAAAAAAAACCGAATCAGTGTTGCCAGATGTTTTTGTATTTGTAGCCAAAAATTTTTTAAAAAGTAACTCAAAAGTAGCCATCTTAATAGTACTATATAAATATAAAGTTTCGCGGCTATGTGAAACTTCTTTTTTGAAGTTTATGCGATTGAAATAAATAAAATATTAAAAAATTGTCACTTTTGTTTACAGTTTACTGGGCCGCATTGCAACTTGCCTTAGGCCGCATGCGGCCCGCGGGCCGCGGGTTGGACACCCCTGCTATAAATAAAACTGCGTGTATGACATTTACGGATGCTGCAAATTTAGTAGCTTTACCATCACTGAATTGTAATTATGCAATGATCCATTTCAGTAACTGACTACAATAATACAATTTAAAGAATTTGTTAAATCCCATAATAAGTGGTTGTATTTGAAGATAGTAGTTTCAATGTAATGTTTGTAAGATTCTCTTTTTGGATGGACTGGACAATTATCCATAATCAATAATATGTACCTCTTCTTTCAATGAATATTCTTGTTGATACTTCTAACCCATTCAAATAAATGGCATGTCATCCATGCTGACTGGTTTACTTACTAAATTACAGACGAATCTTTACGTTTCTGAATGTTTCTAGTTCTTGGAAAATCTGTAAAGCTAAATGCTTTATAGATTTCCCAATAACTAGAGTGAAGTTTTTCACCAGCTACACATACAAAAAAGAGGACAGTTAGGCATTCTTTTGGCATTTTCCCACTTGATTGTTTGAATCGTTGGTTTGGAAATTCTAGCATTTATTGTTCTCATTTGTTTAAATTAATATTGATATTCTTGTAAATGTCGTCTATATTAGTTTTCCTACACTTACAGTAAGGATTAGCATTTTTCTGTCTCAAACCTTTAAGTACTTGTGCTTTCTTTTTTTCAATATTGCTAACTGTTGTCTTACTAACATTAAAATGCTCTGCAGCTTTACATTGGCTTTTGTTTTCTAAATATTTTATAACACTTTTTCTTCCCATGTTAGTTCCTTCTATGGCTTCCCAATAGACATGATGCAGTAGATTACAAGTTTTTCACAAGCGGTACCACAAAACTTGATCTAAAATGTTAGAAATTCTATTAAATATACAGTCTATGCAAAATTAAACACAAAAGTATGCAACTTGTGGCCAGATTCGATCAGTGATAGTGTGAATTTGCATACAAATTTCTAAACATAATGTATTTTCTCACACCAGTTTGGAAATTCTTATTCTAACTATTGTACCAGCGATGTAGGGCCTATTGTCAAACCACCGGCTTTAGGAATTCGTCATATTAGAGGCTGCAAAAGCTAAGAAATGGGATGAGTCAAAGTTTTATGGTCATCATACAACTTACAGGAATCATTATTGTATGTAATTATATGTATGACTGACCATTTATTCTAAAAATGATCAACATAAGGAGGTAGTCATCTTTGGAGGTTTTACTGTATATCAAAAACTATTAATAATTAATATTTTGAGAGTAATTTATTTTTCTGTTTTTTTAAATAATAATAATAATAAATTTTATTGTATTCAACACAATAATATTGAAATTACAAAAATCAATACTTGATCACATACTTGAGTGAAACTGGATTTTTGAATTATACTGCAACAGAAACTAAATACAAGATTTGTATAAATGCCACATTTAATATGCATATTCAGCTCTCAAGTATTAAACCAAATACTATATTAAAAAATGTACAAAGAAAAGAATAAATGTCTTCTCGCTAAAAACTAAGGATATCATAGATTTATTTTTTAATGTTTTAATGATATCTACAAGAAAATAATATGCTTTAGCATTTTTTAAATTATTATTATTTCTTAATCCTAGTCTTTATTTTAAGTTCATATATAAGTATTCTACTAGGGTTCTGCAATTTATTATTGAGTTCAAAAGGATTTGTGACCAAATTAACTTAGGAGACACTGCATTAGAGAAACAAGTTTTGTCATTTTTTAAATCAAAATTTTGTTTGTCTGAAACATTGCTTTTTTTTTTTTTTTCATTTCTTTAGCTTTTTTTCTAACATTATTAATTTCACTTTTTCCTGATTTGGTTTCATTTTATGGTCATGCCATTTCTGTTATGTTTCTCTCTCTCTCTTTTAATCTGGATTCTGGACTTGTTTACCGAAAGCCAATCGACTATGGGTTGGATTAAGCTGCGTATACATGATCAAATTTTCTTGCATCAAAAAATTGAATTGAGAAAATTTGAAGACAATATTCTGCCTACACAATTATATACAGTTTGGTGAAAGATCTGAGAAACATGAAAAAATCAGATAATTTTTCAAGGTAAAGTTGGAGAATTACTTAAAAATACCTGGAAAATGGTTCATGATTGTGATAATCCTGCCTGAAGTCTTCTCACATCCTTTGAAGATATACAGTATAACCAGTCTAGTGTGAATTTGCTACTATTTTTAGCAAGCCGAATCACATGATGTTCATACTGCTCTTTGTTTCTTGCCAGTTCTTTTGTATAGATAGATGTACCAGCTATTGTAATGTTGTCACATTTGAATTTTTCATCCTAAATTTATTTAATAACTTACATTAACAGTTAAAAATGACAGAGAATATGTAATTTTTAACTGTTGCTGAAAGTTAGTAAAATCTATGACACATTGTGTATGACATTTATATGTTATCTTTATTAGACATTGTGATGTCTAATAAAGATAACATATAAATGTCATACACAATGTGTCATTGATTGGCTTAAGATTGCAATTTACTTTTGTTGTCAATTGTATAGGCATTATTCAGCTAATTGAGTTGTTGTTTAACCAGTCATTGAGTTGTTGTTTAACCAATTATGAAGTTGTTTTTGCTTGATTTTATGTATTTCGCATAAATGAAATTAGAATTTATATTAGTATTTATTAGAAATAAATGCATATTTGATAATGAAATGAACAAATAGGAAAGGTGGTCTGCTTGCAAAAACCAAAATGTCTTATAAATTTAAACTTCCCTAATGTCAGTCTGTAATTTTAAAAAAGTAGCAGGCACACAGTGTGGTTTGTAATGACGCTAATAATTGTAAAATATACATGAAACAGTCTGTGTTAGATTTGTTTCTCATTCATAATTTGGGTGAGCTATAAACACACACACTTAATATTATTGCATTTTAATTTAAAAAGCTACTTATAAATTTAAGTCATTAACGTATAAATTTGTACAGTCACATCACAAAGTTTTATTTACAAGTAAATCTCAGTATTCACGTATTTGATATTCTCGCTTTTGCTTATTTGTGATTGAAAAGTTGTGACTGTCCACATTACTGTTTGTGCTGTATTTGTGTATTTGCAAACTTTTTTTTTACTGTAATAGAAATATACAGTACAGTGCTTTTAAAAAACGTGCTTTCTGTTAACTCCAATTTTTACATTGCTTGACATGAAGAAGCACTACTATACTACAAAACTGAAGTCATCTCATTATGGCAACAATGCCTTCTGCCAAATAATACATGTCAGTTTATGTATTAATATATATATATATATACTCTATACAATAATAATAATCTGATATAATAATATAAAAGAATGCAAAGCAAATATTTGGTAAGGGTTTGGGAAAAGTAGACAGAAAATGCTGAGAATATACTCTACCATACAACTGCAGAACCCATAAATGAGGAACTGGGCATGTTAATTACAGAAAATTTGCATCACAGCAAAGAGGAAGATGATTAACAGGAAAAAATGCTAAAGCTGCCAAAAACATCTTACAGGCTTTCAAAAATATACAGCACTATTGATACTAGGAATTGCAAGAATCAAACCCTATTCCTGAGTGCAATCTCAAATTTAAGCAAGCTTTAGAAGCAGCCTGGCTCCTGTGTGCTAAAATTTTGAAGGACGTAAATAAAAATAAAATCTGTCAAGCAACATTAACTCAGTTTTTCCAAATTCTTGTAACATCTCCACAATTGAATTAAAATGTAAGGCTAATGTTTTAATATAATTAAACATACTGTATAAATAAAATAAACATTAGTTAATTGTTATTATTTGTTTAGTAAATCTCATGCAAAAGTTTAAGTATTCCCAAGACTTCATGTTTTAGCTCAGTCACATTGACACGAGCCGCAATAACCTAACTTGATTTACTTGTAGGCCTTCCTATTTGGTATTCACGTGATTTTCAAGGAACCTGACCATCACAAATACAGAGAAGTTACCTGTATTACAAAATAACATATTCTGAATGTATATAACAGAATAAATCTTAACTTTCGGCAACTATGAATGAGTCACAGTAGCATGACATATAGTTACGAAAATAATTATAGCTGTTAAAAGTTGTGTTCTTAAACACTGTGGCATTAATTTTAAAAAGACTGAAAGATTCAACAGTTAAAATTATTTTATTTTATATTTATTATATACTTAATATCAAATAGAAATAAACAAAAAATAATATTTAGATGTGACTAACAATTTTTGATATTATTTAAAAATTGAATGCAGCTCTGTATTTGGATTACTCTTGCACCATACTAGCGTTATCTCAAAAATTTGCATATAAAAATTATTTTACTGTTAGCATTAATACAAATGACAAATAACGCAATGATACACAATCGGAATTAATTGAAAAAATGTTAGGATATTTTTTAAGAAATTAATTCAAAATTTTGGGGTGTTTTTGTCTCAAGGCTGGACTCGTGAAAGTGTCATTAGTAATAATGTCATACACTAATAGTATGTTAAAAATGACAGTTTAGTGAATCAATAAATGAGCATTATTTGACAAACTTGCCTACATGACTGCGCTGTACAGCAGACACTTTGCAAGTGGCAACATTAGCTTCACTCCAGATTTTATAGTTTAAATATGGCACCCAGAAAGGAATGAGTAATGAGAAACACTGCCCCACCTCTACTGATATACTGTTGATGTCGGCATTCTACTTTCTTGAGATTTAGAAATTTTTGAATATTCAGTTGATGACAGAGTTCTCAGATTATTTATTTGTTTTTTTTTTTTAAATGTCATTGGCATCATATAAGAATGCTTGCTCCACTTATGTGAGTGACTCCATGTTTATTTCTCTTGTAATAATAACTGGAAGTCATGTTTCATAGATTAGTTATAAGCTTTTCCACTTCTTGTCACATGAGAAAAATGCTTTATCACAATTGGTAAAAACTTGAATATAGTAGAACAACATTTTACTGTAGAATTCTTGAATTTAAGAACTTATTGTCTGCTCTGCATTATTAAAGTAGCTTAAATACAAATTTCTGTTCAAGAAATTTGATCATGTACAGTACATACACCTTTATACAACAGCACTTGCAACTCTGATCTAGTAATAATTAGTTTTTAGCGAAGTTAGCTGTTGCCCTATGAAGATATCTTTTTTTTAAAAAAAGGGATTGGGTATCATTAATTACAAATTTATAGAATTTCTATTAATTAATGTAAAGAATAAATTTAAATTCTAATCAACAACATTCTTTTTCTTGATTAAATCATAGAAAATATTGACTCTGGAAATTGATTGTTGAATAAGTTTTGTTATATATTCTGCATCCTTTGAATTTTCATTTTGATTTTCCTTTTGTGTGTGTGTGTGTTTTAGTTATCCAACTTGTTAACATTGATTTTATAAATATAATTTAGAAGTCATTCAGTCAGATAGTCTATCAGATGTACCCAAAAGGCAAAACACAACAACAAATACAATTATCCAGCTAAAGTATAGACATTATTCTTCGAAAGTAATTCAGAGAATTTAATTTTATTAATATTATTTAATTAAACTCAGTATTATTGATGTTAAATACAATAAGATTGAAAATGTCATGCAATTGTTGAGATTGTTAATAAGATTTTATTTACAGTATATCAATAAGAATCTTTAATTTTTTAATTTGTTTAATTCAAATTATATATGTTATTAAATAAATTGCAATGATATAATTTCATTTAATATATATAATATAACTTTATAAAATTCTGTACAATGTATTTTATTTTAAATTCCCTTTAATTTGTTATGAAATATTCACAGATGAACACAAATCATCCATCTTTGCACACACCATCTGTTTCTCGACTTTCCCAACCATCTCCCGGACACATTAAAGGGGGAATGCCATCGCCACATTCACCTACTCCATCTCCCGCCGGAAGTGTTGCTTCTGTTGGATCTCAGAGTAGCGGATACAGTAGTAGTGAAATTAATGGTGCTCAGCCACGGATTCACGGCACCGATAGCATTATTGGAACTCCGTTATCTACTACAGGTTTGACTCAGCAACAGCTTTCTCAAGATCACGACGTGATCAGTTTACCACATCATACGTATAGTATGTTGCAACGCCAAAGTACTTACCTATCACATTTACACCTTTGTCATGATTTGTGGGAACAGGCAGATATTCGAATCACACACGGCCATTGCAAAGGTAATTCAGTAATAAATTTATTATTTTATACGTGCGAAAAATAACAAGAAAATACATATCTTAACTTATTTTTTCAGAGTTTTTCAAAATGTTGGATAGTCAGTGTGGACAAATCACATTACACAGTACATTTTCCGAACTGGTCGAATATGTTCGCAAAGGACTTCGCATTCTAAAAGAGGAAACGTGATGTACAAGGCTTAATTATTTGCCCAAGATCTGAAGGAGAAACATGCGACCTGTTGTATACATTTTGTACATAATTTGTATATAATATAAAATCACTCGTGACTAAAAGTGCAAGACTCTCACAACAAATAACAGAAGAGCGTAGAGAGGGTCAGTGCAGTATCGCGTTCATCCACCAATCTGTATATGGGTTTCCTAATTGTATTTTATTGATCTGTTGCTGCTCCGTTGCAGCTCTCCATACGACAATGTACAGTTACATTCTGTTTGTTTTGGAAACAGTATAAAACTATGCCCGTACTTACAGGTGTGGATTCAAGAAAGTCATCATAATCAACATTGAGTGAAACTGTTTAAAACAGCAAATTTTTATTGCAAAAACATTAATGTTTTTTGATTGAAACATGTCCTATTTATTAGAGTGAAATATATATTTTTGAAGGAATGTGGTGATTATAGCATAATTATTTCTTAATTTTTTTTCTTGTGCATAAGCTATATTTTCATACTTGCTGCTTACATATATATTATAGATGTTGGGTTCAAGCAATCATATATGGTGCTTCTGTTAATACTTGTTTTTTTCTCTCCCTGATTGTTTCGATTACCATTAAAAATTCTTTTCTCGATAATTTGATATTTTATCATAGTAACGTAGAAAGTGTATTTATTTGCAGCTTCGAAATACTCAAACCTCTATTATTTAGGTCCTTAATTGTTTCAGCAAGAAATTTTTTTTTCTTTTACTAAATCAATATATTTCTTCTGTTATTGAGAGCACAACAATTCCAAATATATATAATTCCACATGTAAATTGCAATCATAATATATACATCAGTCGTGTTGGATTGGATTTGCTCAAAGACCAGAATTCTTACATCATTTATGTAAAATTGTTTCAATGTGCTCAAGCATTTTCTAATTTCTCAAAAACTGCTCAAAGCTACTCTTATTTACATGTAGGATTTTTCTTCTATTTCAAATTTCTTCCTCGCTTGCAAAAATGAATTGTTTGGATGCACGAGACATTAGGTTCGTCGGAATTAATTCTAATTACTAACCAACTCTAGTAATGAATTCAAATACTGACCAGATTCGTAGTATTTTAATATAATTTATATATTCAATATATAAGCACGATACTTTATTTAATTAGAATATAAAATATATTTTAAGAATTTTAGCTTGTTCTACTTAAGTATTTATGAAGTTTTTAATAAAAAAGAAAACACAATATCCAACTGAAAATTTGAATACAATAAAAGTGGAATTTTATAATGAAATCAAACAATTGCGAAGACAACGGCAAACGAAATTTTTTATTCAGCATAAAATCTTACTCATTAATTTAATCATAAACATTTAATAATCAATTTTAAATAGCATTTGTTATCAAAACTTACGAGAGAATTGGAATTTTCATATTTTGAGAAAAATATTTCATAGTGAAATGAAATAAGTAAATAAACCTTTTAACATTCTTTTTACAAATCAAAAAAAGAAATTGTTTGTAGACTGTCATAACAATAAACTGACATAACAATAAATATAGACATTCTTTTATATTTTCAGGATGATTAATTTACTATGTATTTTTTGTGCCAACGGGTCATTGTTTCGCTTATATATACATGCATACATACATACATATATATATACATATTATATATATATATATAAAAATAAATGAAAAGGCATAATGCCTTATCTGTAATAGTTTGAGATACCAAATAGAATTTATATAAATTTAATTACAGCATAATTTGTATTCTTATTACTCATATATCTTAGCTTTAAACAAACGTAGAAATTGTACGTAGCTTATTATGTTCCTATATATTCTTTGTACAGAATATTGTACAATGATCTGTGAAATTTGGTTCAAACGTTAGAAGAATTTCAATAAAAAAGTGTTTAAAAAAGAAAAAACATTTCCATTTTGCTCTGCTGAATGTCTTTATAGAAAATTTTTCAAAAATTGTATAAAAATGTATTATGTGAGTGTTTGTATAAGAGAAGAAAATTATTATTGCCCGTGTTGAATGTATTTTATCATGTCACAAACTGGATGAATACTTTGAGCAGTGAAATTATGTTATTTAAAAAATATTATTATTATTATTAATTAATTAATTAATTTAAGAATTTTTGAGCACTGCTTTTTAATTTAAATTTATTTTTGTAGCACAAAATGCATGAAATTAATTCCATTGTTTATTGACTTGAATGTGGCAGCACTATCTTGTAACTAATTCCTGCATCACCACATTAAAATATATTTGTTATGTATAGTACGTTCTTGTATATTCTCCTTTTTAACCCCATTGAGAAATGTATTTGGATGCTAAACCCCGTAATGGTTAACATTCATCTCTGCTTCCAAATTTGTCACCACTGAAGTTGTAAACATGTACAGAGTTGATCATCCCTTCCCATTAGAATGTTATCATTGATCTGTAAATGAAATGTATACCTTGTACTTTGTATTTCTACAAAGACAATAACAAATATAGTAAAACTTTTTATTTGAGTTTCTCTGTCTTTTTTTATGATATTTTTTTAAAATTGGGGCGACCAGATACAGTTATAACTACTAATCAAACTAATAAGGCCATCCTTTGGTAGTATGTTTTCACAGTTATTCCCAAATAAATAATATAAATAGGTTAAAATAATACAAATATTTAACCTATGAACACTTTGTACAACAATGTGAATGAAGACTTGTACAAAAAAACATTCTATGCCATGTATTTATACAATTTTAAAAGTTTATTAGATGTTTGTATTATTTTAGATTAGACTAGGGGGAGAAATTTTTCGTTATTATAGTTTATTGGACAGCATATAACTTACTGTGATGGAACAAATTCAGAATGCTGTTATGAGCCTATAATCGCAACTATTAAAATTGAAAAAATTTGGTGTTACTACTAAATTGGACCATTAACAACAACTTTCTATCCTATTTTGTAGATCCTACATATTAATTTTTGTTAAATTTGTAAGAACTAGCCTAAGTCTAAGGTCAAACATTCCATTAAATGTACCATACATGTACAACCAAACCCTATCCTGCGGTTGCACGATGAAGTGTAACTTCCAAGCCAGTTAATGAAATATATCACAGAGGGTAGACGAAGCATGAATATTTCTAAAATAATCATTTTATCTGTTAGAAAACAATAAAATTTAAAAAAGTGTTACCACCAGACCTGATCTTCCCTATAATTATATTTTTCAATATATATACAGTAGTTCATGTAGAAATATTGACAGAAGAAAATTTGAGTTATCATACATCTTACAACTAACCAAGTAACTTTAATAACAGATCGACAAGTTTACGGATCACTTCTTTTCCAGTACGGAAAATAAACTTATCTCTGGTGTAAAAAAAATGGAACCATCCTCATCAAATTGCATAGCTCTGATGAGATGGTTCCAGGCATCACACACTGTTGCGGCAGGCAAGTTTCTGTCACTGTATGCAATGTCAAAAACATTGTCATACGTTAGTAGCATTTATTAATTGATTAAATAGGTAGAATTATCCTTCACACCAACACAACCTACTGTATAAAGTTTTATTTCTTAAACATTACCTCATCCTGAGATATTCTCTCTTAGACATCCTATTGTCCCCTTATTATACCTTGTGTATAAGAGGGTAGGGAGTTAATGAGGATTTAACTCGTTACTAGCATTTATAATTTTTGTTATAAAACTCATTTCTACACTTATAATTAAATCCTTTTGGGATTTTATAATAATTAAAAATATGAAAAGTTTATATAACAAAATCTCATAACAGATGGCGCCACACACAATTTTATTTATTATAATTTAATTAAAAGTATAAAAGTTATTTTCTAAATAAAATCTCACAACAGCCGAGAAAGTTACGCAACTCGTTACTATTGATAGATTTTTTAATAAAAAAGTTACATTTCTTGAAACGAACGATCTTCTCAGTTTGAATATAGAAAGGTCTATATTTGATCGTTTCGTGTAAAATGCATACACGATATTTTCTATAGGTCGGATGAATTCATAAAATTTGCTTATTTAATATACTAATTAACGTTTACGTAACTAAACTATAACACACATATTTAATATAACCGATGACGTCAGGTAAGCGCTCTTAAAATGGCGTCGGATAAACGAAATATTACGAAATTCAGTAAAAATTGCGCTGTCGGTCAATCGGAAACTTGGTCGGAAAATGCCGGACGAAGGAGAGGGAGGATTTCCTCTAGTTTTGGGGGTGGCGAGGTAAAGATGACGTTCGATTTTAGAAAATGTCGCTTCTAACCCCTTGTAGAGAATGAAAACCGAAGGCGGGGGGCGGTAGGGAGAGTCTCGGTCCCAATCCGTCGTCACTCTGGGGATAGAAACGTGAAAAATACAGATATTTAGCCTTAAAATTCAAAAAGAATCCGTGACGTCAATCGTATTCGAATTCGTTGCGAGCTTTCTAATCTCGCAACAATTGCCGTTTCTATGGAAACGCGTATTGTTGCAACACGATTTTGCGTCACTTTGCACGTTTTTCGCTTGCCGGACAGACGTGTGCGCTCTTCGCTCTTGTTTCTGCTGTGTTTTTTTGCCTGTTTTCGGTGTTTTTTGCCTTTTTTTACGTGGTTTTAAGAAGACTTGTGGACGCCGACGTTACACCAAGTAAGATTTTAATTAGAATTTAGCTAATTGTAAGATTTTATTTTCGTTTCGTTTAGTCCAACTCTCGGAGACGACATCGGCCGACTCGGACTTTGCATATTCGCATTTAAATCTGCCATCGCTTGTGTTTTTCGTTTGAATTACCATCCGAAACGCACCTCTTCGACTTTTAAACCAGCCGCCACATTGGAAAGCGACCGAAGCGCCGAAAAGGATTAAGTATTTGTTCATTGGTTTATTTTCGTAATTAATTAATTTAGATATTTTATAAACACGGTCAAAGAATAAGGATTATTTGCAAATATCTTATTTATAGAAACTCAATTAAAACTTAGCTAATACTAACTCTAAATACGAATTGCGTATCGTAATTTTAACTAAAACATACACTCGAAACCGGATGGACCGAAGGATAAACGGAGACCGTATTCTGAAGCATGACACGTTCCTTTGACACATCCGGGACGTCAAAAATTTCGCCCTTTAACCTCCGACTTCTCCATTGAATCTATGTATTAATATTAGTTACAACTCTTTTCAATGGCTTACTTTGCGAGAATTAATTTGTCTGCAGCTCCGTAACACTTAAAACACATCTAATACACTTAAGAGTTATCAATACAGGCTGGACATAAGGAATTCTTTTCCTTAAGCTGTTTGTCTCTTTCCACAATGCGGTCTTTTCTGAGTGCAGTCCATCTTCCACACTTACGTAACCCTCTGCAATTGCTTTGTGCCACTTAAACGTGTTTTCGTCGACTCTCGTACGGAATTTCTTTGCACGAAACTCTCTTAAATGCCGTCGTTGCGTTTAGGTGACGCACGTTAGGGTAAATTGCTCTAGGACGAAACACTTGTTACGACTTGGGCTTGAGATCGAGTACGAGTGCCTTTTGTGCTTGGCTACGTGCGGCGTGTCTTTACTTTTCTGTCGTACAAATACAAATTACACGTAAGAGAGTTTATTCGTTCCGGGTCGGTCGTCTCTACTGCAAATGCAATTCGAATGTTCTAGCAATTTCCGGTAGGATCTAACGCCAGCTCTGTCGTGAGTATTATCTTGTACTTTTTCTGCGTTAAGTATATACGAGACCCATTAATATATATATATTTTGTTTCTTTACAGAATGAAGAGCTGGCGGTTTTGGCGTTGGCTGCGGCCCAAGAAGATGAAGAAAAGTGAAGGGCGTTCTCCTTCCGCAATCGATGAAGAGAGGGTCTTTTCCCCCTTTGAGCGGGGAGAGGAACTCTCTTCCATCGATTGCGGAAGGGGTTCTTCCTTCACGGGATCGCCTTCGGGAATAGCGGATGTCGACAGCATTCTCTGTTCTGCGTTGAACGGAGAGGAGACATTTCGCCATTCGGACGTGTTCCGAAAGGTGAAATGTCTCCATGTTGACGACATCATCTTTGACGCACTGGGAGGGGAGGAATGTTTCGATCATTCCTCCCTTTTCCAACGAGTGGGATCCTCTCGTTCGGTGNCTATAGCCTGTACATTCTACAAAGCAAGTAAAATATAAGTATGGTATGCAGGAGATGCAGGTTTGAATCCTGCTCTGGGCAGATTTTTTTCTTTCAGAATATTCTAAATTATTTAATAAATATTAATTTAATTTAATAAGAAATGGTGCCTAATGCCTCTAGTGACAAATTATTTAGTAATTAATTAAATACAATTGCAGAAAATGGCAATTCAAAATTTCATTTTTCAAAATATTTAGAAAATTCAAATTTTTTTAACATTTAAAAATTAATAGTAAATTATAAAATCTTAATAATAGATTTTTTTTAATCCAAAATGTAATAATTATCTTAATAAAGATAAATTCTTAGAATTCTTTATTAAGATAATTATCCTATAGTATTTAATAGTTAATCCTATAACAACAGTAAATGGAAATGTAAATTCAAAGCTCCAATAAAATAAAAAGTGACTGTTACAAAAACGTCAATTCCATGCTTATACTAAAGGATATAAAAATAAATGTTGTAGTCAAACAGTGATAATACAGAATAACTAAAAAATGAACATGATGTTATGATTTTTAAGATGCACAGTACAAATATATTGTAAAGGCTAAAAACAGTATATATATACATAATAAATAAGAAAAAACAGGCAAAAAGTATAGATTAATATAAAGGAAAGAAAAGCTTACATATGTTATTACTGAAATAACAGTTTAAATTATGAAAATTTGCATATTAATTAATTAAGGAATTTGTTTAATCATTAAAACTTAATTACAATGTAACTTACATAATATTTTAGTTCATGTAAAAAATAAAATTTCAAGTTGATATTTTATAAATAAAAATTGAAACTATCATTATTAATGTAAACTGTATTTTTAAAATAAAATTATGATTTATCTGAAACTTTTCAGAGATCAGGACAATCAGAAACAGAAATTAGTAACAAATGATGAAATAAAAAATGTGTTTAAATAAATTAACCAAAGTTAGTATTTTATATTAAGTTTTGTAATATGATCAATATTATTATTATTTACTATTATACAGTATTATTAATATGTAATAAGGGTACAAGTCCAGTTAAGCTTAAATCAAACTATCATTTCTAGAAAATTGGTTATTATGCCTCCCTTGGTTAGCATTACAAAATATAATCTGTGCAGTTATTTAATAGTTTTTAATTACTTGGGTGTCTGAAAAAACAGTTTGGCTGATACCTAATTTCAAGAATTATGTATTTAAATCCTATTGTGAATCAAACTTCTTTTTCAGATGTTTTTAAATTATTTTTTTAATTTTTATAGTTAATAAATTTAATGAGCTGGTCTTTTATAAATTTAAAAAAAATATATATATATATATCACTATTAGTATAACATATATTCTGTTATAATAAAATTAATAATTCCTTAATCAATGCTACTTAATCTACTCTAATATGGAATTAAATAATACAGTATGAAAATAAATCTGATAGTATACTTTGAATCAAAATTTATTAAAAATAATAAAAAAAAATCATGAATATTTTATTGAATATATTCTTACAGGTATTATTTGACCTTTTTCATTGCAAACTTTAACAGTAACTTCTACATTTCTATCAGATGATTTAGCTCCTTTAGAAAACTCTCCTTGTACCAGAGTGAGATAAAGATCATTTCGAACATCACCTGTCATTATAAAATATTTACATAAATATTAAACTTTCACAATTATTTAAAATTATGTCAATATGATTGTTTTATTCTTCAAAAAAAATAGAACAGATTAATAAATCCACTCAATTTATTATTAAATTAAAAATGTTCTTTCCATTATTCTTTCTCATATGACTTTTTACATGTTCTGAAAATGTTAAAAAATATATTATTAAACTTCTAAATCTAAAGATAAGATTTCATCTATTATCACTTCTCTTTCTCCTCTTTTTTAAACTGAATTAAAATAAATGAAATTTTAATGATTTTAAATTTAAATTAAAAAAAAAATCAGGTATCTCTTGTACAGCACGGCACTTCTACAACATGGTTTTTCTCTAACACTGTTGGCAAATTGAGGACATCTCTGTACAACATAGTTTCCGGTTTCATTCTGACATGGTTCAAGAATTCGGGAAATCGTCTGTATAAAATTTCAGTTTTTAAGTGCAAACTCCATTATTTGATATTTTTTTTATACAAGCCATCTCAAATTTGCCCATGGATTTTACAATATTAAAATTTTCAATTTGTTTTGTGTCTTTCATCAGGTTAACTTCAATGAAAACCAATAGTACAATTTTTTCCTCCTTGTTCTAGCTTTCCTTTCAATCAGATATTGTTGTTGCTTTCAGACATTAGCATTTAAGACTGTCACCATGTTTTGGTTTTTTAGATTAATCTTCATATTTAGTAAAGTTTATTTAAACATTTTTAAGTATGTGTTATTAAGCTTTTTTTTTAACCATAGGTAAGTAATCATTCATAAAAATAATGAATGCAATACAGTGATATCTTGGTACTCGAACCCAAATTCTAGAGAAAAGTTGCTCAGTACTCAATTGAACAAATGAGGGTTCCTAGAACAAATTTTTGATTAATAACATATTTTTATTTTGATGATGATAAAAAATATTAATAAATAACATAAAAACTTTTGACGATAAAAATAAGAAAAATGAAGAGGATGTTGCTATTTCTGACCAAGATTGACAAAAAAGCTCAGATGACTGTACTTTGTAAAAAGGAAAACATCCTCGTTTAACTAAAATTAATTTTAATTCTTAATACAGTGCTTTTAATTGTGATTTTTAGTTAATTATTGGAAATAATTTATTGATTTCTTTAATCAACATATATATCTTAGCAATGAAAAAGAATAATGTACTTTTGCTAACTTTTGGAACATAACCATATGTTTTGTATTAGTCCTTTGTTTTGTACAGTATGGATTCACACAACATTGCACTTTTTCGGAACATAACTACAGTTTTATATGAGGGATACCTGTATCTCAAACAATATAATGAGATTTACACATAAGCTCAAGCGTGAAAGTCAAATGACATGGCAGTAATATTCTTTGCAATAAAGTCATACATTTAGTAATTCCTATGATGTAGTTTTCTGTGTATCTATGGGAAGAGCTGTTCACAAGTATTCTATGGTGTTCACAATAATGGCACTACAGTAGAGCATCGATTATCCGACTCAATTGGGGACTGGGGTTGGTCGGATAATTGAAAAGTCAGATAACCAAAAAAGTATGAAAAAATCCATTATTAATGTAGTATATTATTATATCCCATGTAATTAGTATATTGCTATTAACCTACATTGCGTTAAATTTTCATCAATGGTAAGCCTAACAAAATTTTTTTTTAAATAATAATCGTCGCTATTGTATCGTTAAAAATTATTTTTAAATTATTTTATTGCTCACAAAACAAACCACCGCTCGTAATTAGAAAATTAAGTCTCATTTAAATACTGGCCTCCCTTTCATGGTCGAGCCAGTGTTGCTAGCTAAAACACGCAAAAATTTAACAAAAATAATATTAAAGTAGCCAAGACATAGCCAAATATTGTAGTGCCACATCACTAGCGGACATTTGAATTTGCCGACTAGAACGCGGTCGGTTAACCGAGGTGACGGTTAATTGGAGGGTCGGATAATTGATGCTCTACTGTATTTATAGGCATTATATAAGATTTGATTGTTTATTAGTTTTAAATTATCCAAATTTATAATTAAAAAATTCAAATTAAATATATTTTTTTAACACTAAATACAAATTTATTAAATTTGAATTAATCAGATTCAACTGTGCCGTAATTACTATCCTTGTATCATTATGATAATTGATATAACTCGAAAGCAAGAAATAAATTTATAATAAGTTCTCTGCAGCATTTTTTGTGCTTAATTCCAAAGAACATACAACTAAAAGAGAGAACAACAAGCAATCAAGTACTAAGAAATAAATTATTATGTCTATTTTAGCATTTATTTATATATAAGCAAAGATATACAATTATACTTTACAGTTAATTCAATAAGAAATAATCATAAAAACAGTATAGGTTTAAAAAATTCATTTAAATAAATATATATAATTATTTAACAATTAAACATTTTCTAAACTTTATATAAACTTAACTATATAAAAATAAATTATATTTGTAAAAGCGAGTCATATTACCCAACTTTAAATTTATCTAAATAACTTTTAAGAAGTTTTTTGGGAGATTTTTAATTATTGTATTAATAAAAATATAGTTTTATCATTTTTAAAATCGTTAATTAGTTCTTAACAACTTTTGATAATACAATTTATGATTATATTTATCAGGAAGTAAGGCAAGAAGAGTCATGTGTAGAATTGTAGCTGTTAAACCCCATATGCGATATTTCCCGACTAAAAATACTGGAAGGCTGTAACCTGTACCGGAACGAAATTGAGTATAATACCAATTATTCGGATTACATAGTTCTTCAATGGATATAGTAAATATTTCTTCCACTTCTTGTTCATTTATAGTAAGAGCATCAAAATTAAAGTCTTCGAGATAAGCAAGAACGGGTTCGACAATTATATCTCCCTTACGGGAAGGCACTGAATTCAATTTTCCCCAGACTTTAATTTTATTGGATGGGAAACCGAGCTCTTCTTCTGTTTCTCTCATAGCTGTATAAATTATATCCGGATCTTGCACTTCCTGAAGACCTCCAGGAAAGCTAATTTCGCCACGATGCTTTGTCAAAGAAGTGGATCTTAATGTCAGTACAACAGAAGGATTTCCAGAAACCAAACATAACGGAATTAAAACTCCAGCTTTTTTATCAGTAGATGCTTGTAATCCTTTGACAGGAAGTTGATTTTTTAAACGATTTATGCACCGTTGTTTATTCTCTTCCGAAAATACTTGGGTGGTTGGAGACGAATTCTCCACGACACTGGTATACGAATGAAAATTTCTCACCAACATCCAAGGAATTTTCTGAGAATAAATTTAATTTTAAAGTAAAAAATTATTCCCAGTCAAGTAATTCAAAAAAGTAATTTAATCTTTATTTTTCATTTAATAATAATAATAATAATTAAATTTAAAGTTGGGTATTTTGATTTTTTATAAATTCCTAATTTTTAGTCATAAATTTGCATATAGGAAAATTACAAATGTAATTAATTTTTATTGTTATTTACTACAGAAGATTTACAGCATATTTTAAAATTCTCACCTTTGATTGCAAATAAAATGAACCTCCTTTACTTTTATCATTTACAGAAAATAAATGTTCGTAATTTTTCTGTACAACTTCGGGATTAATTTTTTCATCTACATTTAAGATTTTTATAGCTTCCTATTTTAAAATTATAAAGTGATATTAATAGAAGATATATTATTAATTCTTAATAATACTACAAAGAAGAGGATAATAATCTATATAATTCATACTTGTAATGTTATTCCTGCCTTTGCATTTGCCGCAGCCCTCGCAGTTCCAGATTTACCACCTCCGGCTGTTTCTGCTGCCGCTCTACTTGCTAAAAATTTTAAAAAGAATGTTAATATAACATTATTATAATTATCAAACAAATAATACTTGAAAGAGGCATGTAAGTAATAGTACTTGATGATATATGCAGTATACTTGCTGAACCAATTATGGGATAATAATTATATTTAATAAGAAAAATTAAAAGTAGATTGTTAATAATATTGATAAGACTTTAAATACAGTAGACCTTCCAATATATTTTTACTTGCAGATAGAACATGCTAAAAAATTAGATAGATGAGTCAGTGAGTATAAATTTCTCATTATAATGATATTTTATTCAAACTTACACATTATAACAACATTTTAACATATCCTATATACTGTAAGTTCATTATTAATATATATTTTTAAAATATATTCAATTTAATGGACCCCTTTCTCCAATTGGTATGTTAAATTGAGAGCACTATACTTTCAAATTATTCACATATCATTAGGTTTATATCAAAACTAAATTACCAGAATTTTTGTGAAGGGTTACTGATTAAATATTAACACCATTGCAGTCAATTTTACCCAGTTGCACACCATTATTTAGATCACGTGTCCTTAATTATTAAATTGTTTTATTAATTTACCATTCCAGTGGAAATAATTGAACATGAAGTTAAATGTGTTGCGGCATTTTTGGTATCAGACTGGTCTGTAGGCAGTCACATCATATATTCTTTTGCTGAAATAAACTTTTATGGTTATTTGAAAGAAATTTGTGAGCTTTCATAAATTTTTCTATAAAATATGATGGAACAATTTATAGAAAAATATCTAAATAACAAGAAGAAAACTAAATTTTCCAAAAAAAGACAAGACAAAATTTGAGAACACCGCAAATCCAAAGACAAAAGTATCTACATAAACCTCACACAGATACAATTCTGCCACAAAGATACCAAATTTCTCTTTTATTTATAACAATAATAAATCCTAAAATAAACTAAAAAATTAAATAAATTTTTAATGTTGATGATATATGTAGTACACTTAATGTTTGAAGAGCCAGCTGGAGTCGAGATGAGTGTCTGAGAGGTAATATGATTCTGCCAAGAATTATTGCACTACCAAAGATGCAAATAAGCATTAGCATTGTTGATTTTATTAAGAAATCTGCACACATACACAATATCCAATGATGCAAATTTGAGAAATGACACACATCTTTCATTCACCACAGAGAATTAACATATACAGTAAGACCCCATTTAATGCTGCCTTGACTAACACTGATTCAATATAACATGGTCTGCTCGAAGCCTTAAAAAAGGCTGAAAATTTATGCTGATTCAAATTATCTTGGCATTTCGTTGGTTCGTATATAAAAGGATTATTTACGAACATGAACCAATCAGCAAAAGGTGGCAATTTGTTGTAGCACTGTACTTCCCCTAAATTTATGTTTGTTTGGTGCAATTTTGGAAAAAATATAACATTATAGATGCCATAGGAAATATCGAGTTTGCTTGGCAAGAATTAACTGATAAATGCATGAATGGAGTGTGGAAAAAGTTATGGCTGGAAGTATCCAAGAATTCTCAATGAGAAGAGAGAGAAGAGCCTATCGCTGTATCGTTAGGTTGACCAAATTGTCAACCTAATCAATACAGCAGGACTAGGGGATGTAGACAAGCAGGATATTGAGTTACTGCAGGTTTCTGGTGAGAGCCTTGCCAACGACAACCTTCAAGAACTAGCAGAACAAGGAATTCATGTAGAACTGGAAAATAGTGATTCTGAAAACAAAGAACCCAAAGAACTTGCTACAGATTTCCTTAGTAAAAGTTTGGTAACGATAACCGAAATTTTTTTGTTAAAGTTTCTGTCAGATGGCAAAATTTTTCTCTGTAAATAAAGACACAGTCGTTCCAAAAAATTATTTTTAAAACCACCATTTTATTATATATTATAGAATAAAACTTTAGATGACCAGACCTTCCTTTATAGGCTACTCGGCCATCCAGTTCAAAACATTCCTTAAAAACACCAAAAAATTTATCCAATTAAAAATATAAATTGTAAAAATTGGAACCGGTGGATCTTACAATGTCTTCAGGTTTTCCATTCTGTTCCATTTGGGAATTCCAGCCCTTTGACGGAAACTTTAACAAAAAACTTTTTTGCAACAATTCATCACCAGAGGGAATACCAAAAAATCTGCATTTAACAGTGCTTTCTTCCAGTGGATATAAAGGCCAGAATTTAATGTACAGTACATATTTTATTTAATGTACATATTTATAAAACTAAAATTAATTGTTTTCACTGGAAACTTGTCAGCACTATCTTTTTCCTCCTAGTTTCCTGATATCTGGATTCAAAGATCGAGAATAATCTTCATTATTGCAGATAGATGTTTATCAGTTAATCTTGATCAGTTAAGTTATTTTATTTAATTTCAGAGCATTGTGGCTGCAGGCCACAAAAAAAAAAATCACATTCGGGGACTTCATGCAGCCCACAAACCGCCAGTTTGACACCCCTGCTATAAATGATAGTTGACTTCTAAATAGTTTCCTGATGATCATTATATAGTCAAAGGGGGGAAATTACCAGAAATTTATTAGGTTTAAAAGTACAAGTTTAAGTAGGAATGTCTAATAATAATATAAAATGTGGAGAAATAGGAGAGAACCAAAGATGAAGCATATTTTACATTTGTCTTTAGCAATTTCTTGAAAAATTGAAATGAAAGATAAATGCATATGGCACACAAAGGCTTTTAGGCTTTTTCATAATTTTTAATGACACTCTTAGTAAATTTAGACAAAGAAAGAATTGTTAGGAGAGTTCTTATCTGATATCTGCTTTCAAATTAACTTTCAACATACAGTACACGTAACTAATCCATTTGTTACTGGCAAGAAATTATTGTAATTTTAAATATACACAAAAATGTACAACTTTTGCCCTTATCAGAGAATAAGGTTGTTTTAAAATACTATATTATTTATTTATATAATTCAGAAATCTTTACAATTTATTTTATTTCTTTTATGAACTACATATAGCTTTATATGACTTATAAATGGAATAAAATAATAGTTTTAAAACAGCAATTATCTATGTTTGTGATTAAATACTTAATTATTTTAATGAATTTACTTTATATCAACATTGATTGCCTTGCCTAAATTTATACGTTTATAAATAAGTGCTTATTATTCTTTACTTAAAATTATGCTTGTGAACAGTTTTACAACTGTCTCAAACCCTCATAAATTATAGTACAGTAAAACTTGTCCAAAATTAAACCTGCCTAAATGGGAAAATTCTTCAAAACAGTGCAATTTCTAAAGGAAAAAAAACCTGTTTAAAACATAAATAATATTCTGTACTATACAATTCTGCTTTGTTTAGGTATAACAATGTATTCTACTAAAAATGTTATTTTTTACTTTTGGTACACACAATTAGTATAATTAGTTAAAATATTATGAGATTGTGTATCTTTGTATAGTACATGATTATATCAAAACTTAAAACATTCTTTGGAGGAGATATATGAATTACATTCCTACAACTTTTGCAAAAAAAACAAAAAAATATATATGAATCCATTAACGTGTTAACATAAATTAAATTTTAATAAAAATAACTTATTAAGTTCAATCAATTTTCTAATAGATCAACAATTTAGATAATCACAATGCAAATGGCAACATGATTGTTTTAACATATAAAATCAGTTTCGTAATTATAACATTTTCACAATTTGGGGGCAAGTGACAAAGTAATTTTTATAACAAAGCAATAATGCATGGATGAAAACAATTAAATTGTTAAAAAAAACTCCATTTTATCCAAATCACTTTTTTTGGAAAGTTGAAATTAAGATATTCTCATTTTATTCTTTTAACATCACTTCATGCAAATTAGTTTTTGATGATTTATCCATAATGTTTTTGCATACAACAAAAGGTTTTCTTAATTTTCATAAGATGCCATGTAGAACTAAGCTAAGCAAACATGAAATTTACTAATAAAAACTTATCTTAAGGAAAAGAAGAGCCTTTGCTCAATCATGCATGAGTTAGGTTGTTTGCTGCATATATACAAAATTTTATGAACAATCCTAATGAATACGGAAATAAAAGATGAAATGGATGCAAAGAATTCTATAAGTATAGAAAGAAGTTTATGACTATACAAAATTATATACATTTCCAAGTCTATCTTTTTATCCATTTAACACCAACCACAGAAGTAACAGTTACAACAGCTTGAAGAAAAACTTCATTAAAAAGACCAATGACAGTTAAAACAACTTATAAATAAGCTAAGGACTTGATAGTATGGTGAGAAAATTGTACTTTTGTTTTTAATGTGAAAACATCAGATCCTCCAGTAAAAGGCTGATGTTTGATATCGTTTTTAACTTTGTGAATTTTTATTTACTGTCATTGGTCTTTTTAATGAAGTTTTTCTTCAAGCTGTTGTAACTGTTACTTCTGTGGTTGGTGTTAAATGGATAAAAAGATAGACTTGAAAATTTATATAGTCATAAGCGTCAATATAGAAGATATCCAGAGTTATCACATAAAAAAGTTTTCTGCAAGAGGTGAACAATCCACTGCAAAAATTACCTCCAATTCTACAAAATGCAACAGTAAAATTAACCAAGAATTTGAACAAAACATCTCTAAATTGACCATATGGCATGTCTTGCTCTGAAATCCAAATACTGAATGGCTCTAGCTTCAGCAAGTCACATTTACTTCCTCGGCTCATTCTGCACGTTTGAACTGCTAAGAAAAACATATCTCGAAACTGGAAAAAAGTAAGATTTTTCATTTGATTTATTCAGCTGAATGTTGCTTAATATTTTACTGGTCATGGACAGGCCATCAATTTCGATGGTATTGAAGAGATTCTGTTCAATACCATCTGTTCTAAAGAAAACTGGTGATGGCAATGGCAAACTCACTTCACAGATGAAGAATACAGATTACCTCCAGATCCTCACTATGAGTTTATTGAAATCAGCACAAGAAACTGGTTTTCCAGCAGGATAATAATGCAATTCATATTAGTCATGATACAATGAGATGGTTGACAGATAAAAACATCAAAGTCCTTGGCCTTTCTGGTCACCCAACTAAATCATTGTAGAAAATTTGTGGGGAATTATGATACATTGGATTTATGCATACAATCACCAATTCTCAACAGTCAATAAGTTGATAACTTCATTATTAAAGTATATGAGAGTGCAGATCATGATACTATTCAAATATTTTTTCATAAGCATGTGTAACAAGAGTGCAAAATTATCATGAAGGAGGAGGCCATGACAGTATTAAAATGTATTTACTGTATTTACTTGCATATAAGACAATCATGCTTATAAGATGAGGTGTGGCTTTAAAGATCAAAATAAAGAAAATTAGATTTATTAATATAATTCTAATTTTATTTTGCTTAATCACAAGTAAAATATCAAATGGACATAAATGCACACATTGTCCCACAAAAATTACTGGCATTTCAAGCTTTAAGGAAAAATCTTGTAAAATCAACAACATAATATGTTCATGTAAAGATGGACAATTGGGAACCTTTTTTTCCAATTCTTAACAGTCGAATCCACTCTCCATCAATTACACTTATGAGTTTCTCAGAATTCTAATTTCCAAGTAATCATCTGTTTTCACGTGGGAATGGATTAAAACTTATATTGGGCTCCCGTGTGATTTTGGAATTTCACTCTGGAATTCAACTCAAAAGCTTTGCTATTCCTATTGCTATTCATCTTTACTCCTGACAACATACAAGAACGATTCAAACAACCCAGATAAAATACTTATGTTTTTAAATACAAGATGGTAAGTATCCAGTGAAAAATGCAAATACATTGTTCACAAAAATTATTTGCAAAAACGCAAAGAATCTTTCACTCGCGCATATAGAACGACCTAGAAATTTGAAGCTGTGATAAATGAATAAAAACCTCGTCTTATATGCAAGTAAATACGGGATTTGACATTACAGATATAAAACAGGTAAATTTACCTTTTTGTTGATTTGAATAAATGCAATTCATTTAACTATTATGTGCAATACTCATGTATAGATAACAATACAGTATCATTACACCTTGTGGATTTCCAAATTCAGTTTTTGGGGTGACATTATAAGTATGAAACTGGCTTTACTTTCAGCAACTGCATCAATTTAAGTTCAAATACAGTAAAAATATTTGTTTTGAATAAATCTGATTGCTTAAAANAACTTATATTGGGCTCCCGTGTGATTTTGGAATTTCACTCTGGAATTCAACTCAAAAGCTTTGCTATTCCTATTGCTATTCATCTTTACTCCTGACAATATACAAGAACAATTCAAATGACCCAGATAAAATATTTATGTTTTTAAATACAAGATGGTAAGTATCCAGTAAAAAATGCGAATACACTGTTCACAAAAATTATTTGCAAAAACACAAAGAATCTTTCACTCACACATATAGAATGACCTAGAAATTTGAAGCTGTGATAAATGAATAAAAACCTCGTCTTATATGCGAGTAAATACGGGATTTGACATTACAGATATAAAACAGGTAAATTTACCTTTTTGTTGATTTGAATAAATGCAATTCATTTAACTATCATGTGCAATACTCATGTATAGATAACAATACAGTATCATTACACCTTGTGGATTTCCAAATTCAGTTTTTGGGGTGACATTATAAGTATGAAACTGGCTTTACTTTCAGCAACTGCATCAATTTAAGTTCAAATACAGTAAAAATATTTGTTTTGAATAAATCTGATTGCTTAAAAAAATACAGCTGTGTACAATTTAATATTTAATTTCAATTTTTTGAATGTCCCTAAAATTAACAACAAAATCTGAACTTCATTACACAATCTAAATGTATATATTATACAGAAAATAAAGTGCAAGAAGTTCACTGAGATATGGAAGAGAAACTTATCTGCCAGACAAAGCATAAGTACAAAAGCTGGATAAAACAGAAAAAAAAAGGTTTGTTTGTAGATAGATAAAGTCTCTTCTAGAGAATAAACTATCAAATACTGCATTAATGCATTCATGAAAAAGTTGTTATTAAAGCTATAAATGATTTATAAACCAACATCTACAAGCCTGATGTACTGTACATAAGTAATAAACCAACAACTACCAGATTATATTAAGCTATTATATCGAGATTATTTTAAATTAATTACTAAATAATTTGTCATTAGAAGGAGGCGTTAAGTGTCATCTCTTATTACATTTAATAATTATAATTAAATTAAATTATTTAGAAAATTCTGGAAGAAAAGAATCAGCCTGGAGCGGGACTCAAACCACAACTGCTACTTACCAAATCAATGAGTTCTTTTCTTCCAGTTTAAATCTAAAATTATTTAATTAAATTATAATTATTAAATTTAATACGAGATGGCACCTAATGCTTCCCTCTAGGGTCAAATTTATTAGAAATTTATAATTATTATTGCCAAATGATAGCCCGATGATATACACTAGTTGAAGGAGTGTTATAATTACTTATTATATATAAGTAAGAAATGGGGGAGATGTTCCAAGTGCTGTAACGTTTGGTTTCAGTTTCGATTTTGTGCATTCCTTTGGAGTTATCCTAATAAGACTGCCACACAATTGATAATAAGTCACAATCCTTGCAGTTTATACAGATCTTGTCCAATGCTGCTTTATAAATTTCAAGTACAGTGGTGCCTCGTATAACGTACTTAATCCGTTCCAGGTGCACGTCCGTTATACAAAATGCATTTTCCCATAGAAATACATGTTAAAACATATAATTCGTTCCGCAGCATAAAATAATCATACTGTACCATAAAAAAAAATGAAAATGGAGTAGTCACCAATTATACCGGGTAGTCAGATGTGAGGAGGATATGGAGGAACACTTTCTTCACACATTCATACAGATACAGACTTTTTACACATTGCAGCAGGTCTCTTTTTATTGTTTTTTAATCAGAGTCAGATTCAGGAGGGGCTACCGGAGCTTACAGGGTCAACTCCTCTTGTTCCATCCTTTGTTTTTTGGCAGCTGGCTTCTTGAAAAACATGTCCAAGGTGGTCTGTTTCTCTCTCTTCTTCAACACCTGTCGGAAATGATGGGCAAGGGTGTCATTGTAGAGATCATTGATACTGTTGGCCTCAGCTCTGTTTGGATAACGAGTGTTTGTAAACTCCTGAACCTCTCCCCATTTGACAAGGAAGTCCTTGTCAACTTTCACTCCTTCTGATGATTTCTTGCTTTATTAAAAATTGAAATCACCTTTGTGTTTTTAGAAGCCACGATTTGCACAACACTTGAATAAAAGTAAATACCCTGCACTGAGGTGATGTACATAATAAACAAGAGAGCAAGCCGAATCCCAACAGGAGCTCTGTACTTCAGATATACTAATAATATATTCTAATAATACTAATATATTATAAAAATAGCAGATTGTCATTGGCAATGGCAAAACAATGGAAACATCATTTGCACTTGTTTGCAGAAAGTCCGTTGTTTGCCTCACGTAACTGCCGAACGGAAAGTCTGTTGTTCACAGCCAGTCCGTTGCTCGAGTCACGTAGCGGCTAAATAGAAAGTCCGTTGTTCACAGCGTCCATTATACAAGGCACCACTGTATCTCTAAAGTTCTTGTCTTGTCTCTTTTAAAGTTCACTTTTATCAATTTTGTATCTTCAAGCTTACCATCTCCTTGTTTAGAGGTATATATGGCTAGTGTGGTGGATTTTTTCCCCCTCAATATCATATTTATGTTCATTTTTTCTACTACAAACTGATCTACTTGTACCTCGAATGTAAACCAGGTCATGATCCAATCCATCATCCTTAACTGAGACTGAAATATCTCTGGTGCTTTAAATAACATTATGTTTCCTTACTGTTGCATAGAAGTTGATAAATCATGCCATTATGTCAATATGTGAATTTGGCTCTTACTTTCCTTGTTATTTCTTCATATAGAAATTTAAACTTGTGTCAAAGTCCACTACCATCCATCTAGACTCAGCTGGAGTGCTTTGTTGTATATTAGTATTTGATTGGGGTTGCTCACCATTAATACTAATGTACAACAAAATACTCCAAATGTTCCAGAAATAGAACAAAGATATATTAATGTATAAGTAAGCCTGAAGTTGATCTGCAAAACAGTTTGAAAACATTTGTTCAATCATTAAATAATTGTGCTAAAAAGTGAAAAGGTTATTTATGAGATGTTTTTGAATTAATTTCCAGTTTGAATTTCCTTTTTCATTAAAAATATTTCTGAAAGTTTTTAAACATTAAAAGTAATATAGCAGGAAACAGCATATTAAGTCTTGCCATTAATTACTTCAATCTATGTACTAATTTTTAATATGTAGGCCTACAATGTACACCTTTATTAAAGATGTTTGATAAGACAAGAATTGATTTGGACTAATATTAGTCCTTACAAGAAAAAATTAGCTGATTAAGTACTTCAACATGGTTCCAGGACTGAATAAGTCAATATTTTTTTAAACAGACTTTATTTTATTAAGAATCTTAACCTCAATTTTACTAGCGACATTCCAAAGAAGAAATTTTTCTCAGTTTCTAGAGTATTTAAGGTTACTGCAATGGGTTCCATAATCTTCACATATTCTTTAAAAAAATCCAGCTGATGTGTTTGAAAAATAATACGTTTAAAACTTTTCAGATGTCTGATAGAATTGTTCAATTTCAACAGCCTCTTATCTGCACTGTACTTTGAATTCCAGGCAAAACAAGAGAAGATAATTTTGTGTTTTTCTTCATCACAAATTTTCCCTACTTCATCAGATGTCTTCGAACTTATAAGAATGGCATTCCATAAGGACTGACACTTTTCCATGGCACTATAATGAATCTGAAAATAAGCTGATATTCAAAGTATCAGTTGTTACTATCAAATTCAAGGCATGGCAAACACACTTCAAATGAGAAGATAATACTTCACTTAAAATTGCAAATCACTGTTCAAAAATCACTAAAATTCATAAAAAAGCTACCAAAAATGAAATGTTATGCATGCTTTATCAAAAACAAAAACATTTCATCAATTTTTATAAAATTATATGAATTCTTTTCATTTTCTAATTGTCATTTATCAATGACTTCATCTCATCACTAATATCTACACTCTACTGTATGCATTGTCATCAAGGCCAGATTTATATTTATATCCATCTTTATATATAAATACACATAAAAAAGTGATTTTTCAATTATAAAACAGAACTGATATTCAACAAAGCTTACCTGACAATTTAAGATAACAAAGGTTGATGCATACATGAAGTAAAATTAAAATAACAAGGAGCCTCAATGACAGGCTCAACTAAATATCTTTAATGACTGTCAAGGTCAAAAGAAATACAGTAGAGCCTCGAAAACTCGGCACTCGATAACCCGGCACTCTGGATAACTTGGCCACACCCTGGCAGGGCAAAAATACCCTTAGATAATTAATTTTCATCATAGACAGCTTTATGCCACATAAAGTATTTTTCTGGGGTCTGTCTTATCAAGTAAATTACTGTACACAGTGTATTCATTAATTTTCACTTTCATGTAGTAAAGGCTCTACGCCTTCATAAAGGACGTACTTTTCCTTTGTTTGGGCAGTTTATTCTCTGTTGTATTCTCAAGCAAACAATACATACAAGTACAGTACAATATTTTCTGAGGAAACACGCATACTTATCCTTTTTTAACCCCATTTCCGATAACACGGCATTTTCACAAACTCGGCCACCCTTCAGTCCACATTAGGCTGAGTATTCGAGGCTCTACTGTAATTGGTGAAACTACTTCTCAACACTATCATTTTACCACTGTATGCAATGACTTTACAAAACCAACTGAATACAGTATACATAATAGTGAATGATTATAGAATTGATAGTTTTAAGATTGTTATTATTATTATTAAATAGACATTATTTATATAATTTATCATTTTTTTGCCTTATAAGATGTACTGTTGTATTAGACATATCACATTTTTCACATGAATGTTTTGGGATAAAAAATAGTCTTCACATTGTAAGATGCATCCTAATTTTCAGATAAATTTTAAGTATAAAAAAGTGTATAATAGTAAACCACTTCTTGCCCAATTAAATAATAAAAATATATAATAAAATAGTGTATCTAATAAGGCAAAAAATAGAGTAATTTAAATAATTGACCTACTGACTTCTATTTAACAAAAATTTCTCATTTTAAACCACAATATTTAAATTAATGAATCTTTCAATAAATTAATATTTGATAATAAAGAAACGATATAGAAAAGTTCTGTCAATAAAATGATTAAACTAATATTGAAATGTAAGCTCTTTAGAAAGATGATAAAAGGAAAAATTTAAGGAATTTTTGACGAGACTGTCTCGTCTCTAAAATCATACTGCTGTCAACGGCTGCACACCTTAAGCCTTGGTCACACCATGCTTCCAGCTGCGCAGTCAACTGCAAGTACGATGGCTGTTCCCATTAACTAGTAAATCCCCTTTGAAAACCAGTGTGACTGCAACCACGACTAGAAACAAAAAGTTTGTTCTACTCGTGCCAATTGCAAACGCGCATCCAATCAGCAAATGCCTTTGTGCCATGTCATACAGTGACAACATTGAAAATAGTTCATCCTCATGGCGGATAGTTAGAGGATTTATACTTTTACAGAATCAAGATTGATTGAGCTTATTCGGGCTCATGAATACCTGTGGATTGCAATTCTTCATTTTATCAAAGATTTTATCTTTTTGTGTATTCTCGCCAGCTATATCAAAATAATTGCCTTTTTTTCTTTTATTCATTCCAGAAAAGGAACTGCTTATCATTTTAATAAGAAAAGTGGCTAAAATTGTGTAAATACTGTGAAGTAGAACGTAAAATGTTGGTAAACTCCTGAAAGTAGTCAAAAATGAGCTACTGTAATTTTATTGATTTATTATAGGGTCACGTGTTTCCAAGTTGCAACGTCAACAAACAATGTGTGACCACGAGAAAATGCACGAGACTCGCACTTGTTGCAGTTGCAGTCGCCTGCGCAGCTGGAAATTGCATAATGTGACCAAGGCTTTAGAGGTATGAAGGAGTACATTTCAGGAGTTGCAATTTGGCACAGAAGTATTTGGTGCCTAAATCATGCACACATAAAATAAACCAGATTTGTAGGTAGTCAGTGGACCAGGTCAAAATAAAATACAAAATGCTGAGACTGTTTCTAAAAACAGATGCGAGTGCGAGATTTGCACATGCGTTGCTCACGCTCTCTGAGACATAGTCTCGTCCCAAGAATGGCTTTGCCATTTTACTTGTTATAGTTAAAATCATGCGGCTAAGTCAGAACTCTTCAAACTCCAATCAAAATTAAAAATTACAAAAAAAATTAAGTTTTCTTAGAATGAAAATTTTGAATCTTTAAAATCCAAGAATTTATGAGCTTTGTTGCCTCCTCTTCATACCATAAATTGTTCAACATCAAATTGCAGTAATATATTCAATTTCTGATAAAAATAATTGAATTATATATTAATTTCATAACTGACCTGCAAATTCTTGTTGAAGTGCACGTGCAAATGCTCTCCCAACTACTTGAGCTCCTAAAACAATTATTTGTATAAGATGTTTGGCCTAAAAAAAAAAGAGAAAAAGAATATCAAATAATTAAATAATCTTAAATTTAATAATTAAAATATTTTTCACAAAACATGCTTATAACAAATAAAATATACAGGACAATCAAATGAAAGAAAGAGCAAGAAGTAACATGGGAGTTTGATGATTTTATAAGCCATACTTGACCAAGCCATGAGTTGACACAACAGAAACAGCCAGCTCATAATGTTGGTCTAATTTGTAGCATCACCAAACTCCCACACTACCACAAGTTCTATTTCGGTTTGATTACCCAATATTTTACCATCAAGATTATAGTATACAGTCAAACCTTGATCTTCAAATGACTCACTTTTCAAACAAATTGGTTCACGAACAGAAATTTGAGCTCATAATTGCACCAGTTGGCAAGAGCCGACCACAGATTAGAGAAACATAGATGGTCAACTCCCTCTACTTTCTATGGTAAAGAAAGTCAATGGCCCAAGCAATTGACAACAGGACTACTGATTCAGAAGTTAGTGGTGCCGAGATCACCCTGCATCATTAGACGTCATGACATCAATCATCAATGATGTTATTACTTAAATTAGATTTCAATGCACATGTGGGAAAGAAACTAATTCTGTTTTTCGGTACACACCCCCAAATTAATTAATAAAAACTGCATTAATTGATATTCACATATAAATGGCATCCAAGAATTTGTGTTTAAAGTTGCATAAGTCAAATTAAATAACAAAAAATTTATTAAGTATAATTTTATTATTTCTCATTAATATGCAATTGATGCTTGGCATTATGTTTAACAGTATTAATCAAATGCATAAACTTTTAATAAACATCTTTTAGAAAGATAACAAATTCAGCTAAAAAGGTTAAAAAAAAAAAAAGGCTTTATTTTGGAGGTCAAGAATGGATTTTCCATTTTGTATTGTTTCTTATGTGAAAATTTTTGATTTTAGAACAACTTTTAGGAACAAATTATGTTCGAAAACCAAGGTTTGACTATAATTACAATAAAACAGAAAGAGAGAGGATATTGAGAAGACAATAAATACAACTCCTCAAGTTATTCTAAAAGTTATGAAACATTCAATACAGCTACGAATACTGTATATTTATAAAAATATTAATGAAAGTAATTTATGTTATAGTCAGAAGGAATCTGACAGGTGAAATGAATGATGAGTGTTACTGGGAAAAGTATTTAAGATGTTGTTCAATCTAAATTATTTTCAGCTTTGATAGAAGTAGGTAAAGTAATTATTCTGTTGGCAGAAAAATGTAAATATAAAATTTTTTTGATAAATGTATTTAATTATTCAAAGTTTTATTATTTTGTGATAAACAATTTTTATACCTTTTCAGTACAAATTACAATCATAAAATTATTGGGTTGATGCAAGAGTTTCTGGAATTTTCTAGTATTACAGTACAACATTTATTTATAGGCCTGTGTTGGGTTTTCACATAAAATTAAAAGGCTTGAACTAACCATTCTGATTAATGTTCTTACAGTATTCTTAAAAAATTCGAAATATTATTTTAAATGCGAACAACTATATATTTTAACTACATATTAAACATAATATATAAGCATAAATATTACAAAATTTGATGCAAAGATAAATACACTGTAAAATAAGCTTTGACTTTTGGAAATAGAAAGTAGTCATAACTTGTCAGACTGTAGGAAATTCATTGGACTAGACTGTAAGGAAATTCATTGTCCTGAAAGACTATATACTGAATGTATATAGTCCTTCAGGTGTGCAAAGATCATAGATGTGCAAAGATCAGAATTTTAGGGTCTTCTGGTTTACCATGGGAATGCTTCAGCATGCACAGCATGAGGACAATGAATTTCCTTACAGGCTAAATCTGGCATGTTATGACTACTTTCTATTTCCAAAAGCCAAAGAACTGTGTCTTCTTTTTATAGAGAATACATTGAAAGCATTTCAGAAAACCAGTACAGTAGATCCCCCTATAACACGGGTTCATATAAGACAGATTCATATAACACAGTGGAAAAATTGTGATCGTGTTTGTATAACATGGTAAAAGAATGAGACAGATTGTCACAGCCGACTCGTGTCTCAACAGGATTGGTCAAATCTGAACCAATAGTGGATATTGCACAAACTGTTGAGTTTAATTAAATGAGCAGCAGACCTATTAAAAAACATTTATTATTCAACGGCCATAAAAATTATATTTCTATTAATGATGTCTCCAAAGTTCAACAAATTTTTCACAGAAAGAATTTATCAGGAAACATGCGTCCACCATCCAATGAGCCACTCTGCAATGAAAACAAGCTTAAGCAATGGCATCTTCAAACAGTGTGCACTCGGTAAGCATTCCTACAACTTTTTGTTTACAGCATATTTTATATGAATTATTCCCAAAAAATTATACATGTTTTGGAAATGTTTGAATCAAATTAGTCTAGAATCAATTAATTTTATGGAAGAAAACCTTTCAAACTTTAAATATTTTTTTGCTTTGAAAACTTAAATCGAATATTTATATACATGATTCAAATGAACAAAAGTATTAGCACAGTGATGATATCTAAGTAAATTAGTTTCATCTATGTCATTTTTTATGCCCAGTATGGTAGATAAATGAAATCCAATGTTTCTTTTAACCTTATCAGGTACGAAAATTGTTATTTCAATCAATTTGTTGTTATTACCAAAATGAATATCAGAGGTACTGAAACAACAATAGAAGAAAGAAAAATCATTGCACATTTGTACAGTCTTAACGAATCATGTTCAGAAATTGGAAAAATAGTTAAAAAGAGTAGGTTTACTGTAAAAAATGTAATTAAGTGTTTTAAATTCACTAACAGCTTGGAAAATAAACCAATATACGGCTCCCAGAGAAGAGAGAAATGTAATCGGTTCAGTCAAGAAGCCAAAACTATCTTCAACTGAAATTGCAATGATGCTAAAGGAATTTGTACAAGATAGTTCATCCAAAAACTGTCTGCCGAATCCTTCATCATGCTGGTTACAGATCGAAAATAACCAGAAGCCATATATAAATAAAATTAATTGAAAGAGGCTTGCTTTTGCAAAAGATAATTTATTTTGGTCTAAAAGTGTTGTTTTCAGATGAAAGTAAATTCATTTTAATTGGTAAGAATGAAAAAAATTTACTTTGGAGAAAACCAAACACAGAAGAATGTTCAAGCCACAGAAAAACATGGGGATTGTAGTGCGACAGTATGGAATATACCTATGTGGGAAACGGATAAAATGATGTATTTAAATATTTTCAAGGAAAATCTTCAGTAAAATGCAGATAAACTAAATTTGGACAACTTTTATTTTCAGCAGGACGATGCCCATAAACATATGGTTTATATTGTCCATCAACAAATACTTTACCATACACCTCACACTTTAAAACATCCCCCCACACTCCAGATTCAAATCCTATCGAACATTTACAGAAACAACTTGACGACAGAGTGAGAAAACAAGATATCAAACTTAGAACCTTTCAAAAGACTCAAAAGACTTCTCCTCAAAAAATGGAAGAAAATTTCCTCTGAAATCATGCAAAAATTAATGCATTCAATGCCAGAGACTAAGAGCTATTATTACAAACCTGGAATTCACTACAGAACATAAATTGTAATATATTTTTAGTATTATATTTAACTGTGCCAATACTTTTGACCTTTTGATGAATAGGAAACGTCATTAATTTTTTAAGAACATATCATTATGTAAATTTAGTGTGTAATGTACTTTATATTACTCTTAACTGTGTGTATATGATTTTTGCTTTGAAAACAATTACTTTATTCTAACTAAATTTCACTAAATATTCAAAAATACATGTCTTTTGTTTAAATACAAGTCCACGTGATTATTAACTTCATTACAACCAAATTTATTTGGTTGTAATGAAGTTAAATCGAATCAAAGCTCTTAAAATAATTCGCTGTTACTTACCACCATAATTTTTAAATAATCATAATTTTTAGGTATATACAATATATATAATTTCCACTTTTATTATAAAGTTTAAAATCACATGCAATAACCTTTCGATGATTTCTCTAACAATATTGCCACCAGATGTCGCGCATCGATTACTATATACAATATTAATTAATTTTTATAAATTGTATTCGATGTATTTTTTTAAAAATAAATTAAAATGAAAATAATATTAATTTTATTATATAGATATACGTGTGTATTAATTTTCTTTTAAGAAAGAGTTAAAAGTCCCACCAGGAGCTATGGAAAAAAAAAAACATGTAGATTAGTGTATAGCGCGAAAAAAACATCAGTTCCAGAACAGTCGGCACCCAGCTCTCCAGAACAATCAATATTCAAACGAAGGACCTATTAGTAGAGGCGAAGAAGCTCCAGAAAGCGGACATAACCAGGATATCTATGAAACTTCATTTTAGAGGGGGAAGATCTGTTATAACCTTCCTTGTCGCAATATACCATGGGAGAGAATCCCCGTGCCTTCTTATGGTATATTGCGACAACAGATCTTCCCCCCTCTAAAATGAAGTTTAAAACAACAACTTACTTCTCTTTGTCTAACTTAGTATTGGTTTTGATCATCAGTCCAGTCGAAGATATTACGAATCGAATAAAGATATTTATTAATTAACCATTAGTTTTATTTCAGAGTGCTCAATGCAAAAGCCTATTCATTCGTCACGTCATTTATGAGAGGCGGCAGGATGGGCGGTCAGTTAAAGTGCAGCCTATCTCTCCGGGAATCCGGAAATGAATTCGGACGCATCAAAAAACCTCAGGAATTTTTCGGGGAATGGTCCGTCTTGGATATGTCAGTCCCGTCCCTCACCGTCCGGCCGCCTTATTGTGGGCCTGGCCGAATCCATAATGGGGTTGGTTAGCAGGCTTTAGCAGGTTAAGCTGAAAGAGAATCTCTTAGTGCCCGCAGGGCGGAAAGAGTTAAAAAAAAAACACATACTTAGATTCTCCACGTTAAATGTAAGCGTACAGACGAGCGCTTATTAATCCTTGATTTAGAAGATTTTATATTTCACAGAATAAACAAATGCTTATTTGTTTATTCTGTGAAATATATCCGAAGCGCATAAGCAAGGATATACAGAAGGCAAAATTACATTTGAAGATTTTAATAAAAGAATTATCTCAAATATCCTAATTTTGTTTTACTAATAAATTTTATTTGTTTTATTAATACAGTAATAATTTTTCTCAAATTTTGTATTTTTCTGTACAATGAAATAAAATAATTAAATCATATTTTCTATACATTCACATAAGTATTTCATTTGAATGTATACAAAATATGATTTTATGACAGACGATATATTGCTTTTCAAGTCTGGCAACACGAAATTCGATGCTGTTGATAGTTGTTTACATCTTGCACGCAATTGGAAGATTACATGGCAAGTGTGCTTATTTTGTCTAATTCGTTTAATAAAGATTATTTAGATTCATTCAGAAATATATTATATTGCTAACTTATATTTTCACGAGAAATTTAATATTTCGTATACAAAATGAATGTTACACATTAGCGAGGTTGAGGCCGAAGTTTTCAACGCGAAAATGTATGTCGGACGTTCAGCGCCGTCTTCCTGTAAGCCTAGAAGTTTGACAATGGCGTTTGAAACGTCAGTGGAATCATGCTCGACGTTCCAAACGCTATTGTCAAACTTCTAGGCTTACAGGAAGGCGGCACTGAGCGTCCGACATATACGTTTTCGCGTTGAAAGCTTCTAACCTCGCTATTATATTAATGTCAATGACTGCCTTTAGGACATATTAAACTTATCACTTTTCTATTCCTTGTGACTGGTGGAAGCTTATACAGGTAAGATTTTACCTATGAGCACCGTCTTGGCTCCCAACAGACTCCTCCCAGAGGGGAGCCTCCAATTGTATAAAGTCACTAGTTATTGATTCACAGTAGTTCTTGAACACACGAAGGAGTCCGTCAGCAGCACAAACAGTCGTGACCGGAAGTGCAGCCATGATGGTGCACGTAGATAAAATCTTACCAACAAAACTGTACTAAAGAACTTGTTTTGCTCCTTGCTCACAATTTAGTCTTTAAGTAAGAAAATTAATACAACTAGAAATTATTAATAATTTATGTCCAAAAAGTAAAGATACATTGCATATAAGCAGAAAGCTAATGTTTTAGTGCATATATTGACAACAGTGAATTTGTCTGGAAGCTTTCATGCTCTTTTTGCAGTCGTTTGTCATTGCCATTCTGAATCTGGTTCAAGTGGCCGCTTCGATTCGGAATCCTGCTAAATGTGAAGTGTGCTCTGTCATACATTTTGTCAATGCAAAAGGTGAGTGCCCAGCAGATATTCATAAACAAATTTTTTATGTTTATGGGAACATTATGAATCGACAAAATGTAAGAAAGTGGTGCTGTGCATTCTCTGGAGGTAGGACTGATGTTTGTGACAAACATGGGAGTGATAGGCCATCCGTGATCTCTGATTAATTTCTTCGAATAACTGAGAAAGCAATTAGTGCAAATTGGTGATTTACAATAAGAGAATTGCATGAAATCATTCCGGAAATGTCTAAGTCCATGCTTCATGAAGCTGTGACTGTAACATTAGGGTACAGGAAATTGTGCACGTGCTGAGTACCCAAAATGTTGACAGACAGACATAAAACAAAATGGATAGGTTTTGCACTCAACTTCACGTGCTATGCACATGCAGGAGATGAGTTTCTTGACTACATTGTGACAGGTGATATAACTTGGTTTAACTATTTTACTCCTGAATCCAAGCAACAATCACTGCAATGGCGCCACACACGTTCCAAAAATCTGAAAAACTTCAATTTCAGCAAAAAAAAAAATTAAAAAGACATTCTTATGATTGACTTAATGTCTCCTGGCACCACAATTAATGCTGCTACATATTACCAAACCTTGTAACACTTTCAACAGTCCATTCAAAATAAACAGAGGTGAATGTTTCATGACAATACTCTGGCTTACACAGCAATTGTCACCAAAACATTTCTCAAATGATTCAAGTGGGATGTTTTTAACCATTTGCCATACAGCCCAGAACTTTCTCCCAGTGATTTCCACTTGTTTCTTTATCTGAAGAAACATCTTGCAGGATAACACTTCCACAACAATAATGAGATCAAAAATGAAGTTGAAGCAAGTGGTAGAATTCTAAAACTCTGGGATACAGAAGCTAATATCCTCACTTAACAAGTGTTTGGACAATGGCAGAAATTACATAGAAAAATATGTACCAGTTAATAAGGTGTAGAAACATTTGGTCAAATAAACTGCAGGTAAATAGCACATGTTCGGTGAGAACCTCACAGGTCACCACATAGGTTTTATAAGAAGTAAAGCCGAATTCCTTGAAATGTAGCCCAAATTATTTTTAAAGTGGCCCAAAACGTAGTAGCCTAGATCCCTACAAATATCTTAGTCTCCTACTTGTAGCTCAATCTTGAAACCCAGCTGTATTTTATGAGATAAGAGGGGAAAAAAGTGTATTCTATGGGTAAGGTGACACTCAGAAATGTGTTACTGTAAGAGCAAAGTCATATTGAACAGATTAGAGTTGTTCTTGGTCTACTGTTTTCTTATAACATGGAGGCACTTCTTTCTAATGGATTCACACAATCCAAGGTGCATGCGTGACTTGGATTGTGTGAATCCATTCGAACCTACAACTCAAATTCAAGCTTTAAACGACATGATTGAACGGATTTCTACGTCTAACGGATATCAAATGTCTTTATAGAAACTGATTTGAACCTGAAGCAGAGCCCAGAAGGGGTTCGAAAACGTTTGTTTACCAATCTTTTGCATGATCGCACCGTAAATGGTTCAGGTGTGTAAATTTTTTAGTCATTCCGGTGCGATGAATAGTGAATTTATTTTCTATCTAAATGAACAAGTTAACTTATGCATATCTCAATTCAGACAGAATTTTCACTTTGAATTACAAAGTAGCTGTATTTCAAACTAATTGAATTCCTAACGTGTAAATCTCTATATCCGTGGCTGGGACAAATAGTAGTTATGAACTAACGGAATTTTGAACTATCCGAATTCAAATTAACAAGGATTTTCCGTATTCACTGTAGTGAGTGGCATTTGGTAATTCTACATGTTTGGAATATTGGAAGTTAGCAAAACAGAATTTGCTGGTTTGAGTGTCAGATTTAGTGACACTAGAAGTGTGTTAACATAACTATTTTATGCAATTAAAAACAAATCTTTGTAGTTCCAGCAACAAATTTATTAAAATAAAAATGTTTTTGATCCTAAATACAAAATTGATAAGAACTTCTGTAATACTGTGTTGGTAGCCTATGCTTATCATCTGGACATACAAATAAATTGGGATCAAGTGAAAGTCATCAAAGCTAACTCTAATACACAGTCTAGGTTATCTAGAGAAGTTGGAAATTTATAAGGCTCATAGAAGATTTATATGCATCAATCATTTTCATACCAACAGTCTTTTCAATGCATGGTGGTCACTTTTTGAGATTTAATTATTTATGCTCTCTTTGATTAGTTATCTATCTTTATTTGTATTTCATCATATGTATTTATTTATATACTATATTTACTCACATATAAGACAAGGTTTTTATTAATTTTTCACCGCTTAAAAAGCCTAGGTTATCCTATACGCGCAAATGAAGGATTCTTTGTGTTTTGGAAACAATTTTTACGAACCATGTATTCGCATTTTTTACCAGATGCTCACCCTCTTGTGTTTAAAAACAAAAGTATTTTATCTGGGTCATTTGAATCATTCTTGTGTATTGTCAGGAGTAAAGATGAATAGCAATAGGAACAACAAAGCCTTTGAATTGGATTCCAAATTGAAATTCCAAAATCACACAGGAGCCCTATATAAGTTTTAATCCATTCCTAGGTGAAAACAGATGATTATTTGGCAATCAGAGTGTAGAGAAACTCATAAGTGTAATTGACGGAGAGTGGATTTGACTGTTAAGCATTGGCAAAAAAGGTTCCCGATTGTCCAACTTTACATGAATAAATTATGTTGTTGATTTTACAAAATTTTTCCTTAAAGTTTAAAATGCCAGTAATTTTTGTGGGACAATGTGTGCATTTATGTTCATTTAATATTTCAATTCAAATGTTCTATTTTTACTTTCCCAGCTGTTATGTATAACAGAGGGAAAATACGGCAATCAGTCAAAAAAAACGAACCCTCCAAGATTTTTACATTTTTGGACTCAGGACCTCAAAACATTGAGAAATGCAAAAAAAAAAAAGTTGGGGTTTTTCTGTATTTATGAATGTTAGTGTGTAGCTACACACCAACCGAATGCCGAAAATCTATCGGGCTAGTATAAGGCTAATTATTAGATAGATTTTCGGCATTCTGTTGGTGTGTAGCTATATTATATATCGGATTTAGCGATGTTTGTATATGTTAGTGTGTATGTGGGGGGCACAATTTTGAAGCTTAATAATTCCTGTGCATTTTGTTGAAAATTTCTAAAATTTTGCAAGGAGGTTGTGTATTAGGGGATTGATGTTATTAAATTTTGGTGGTTAAAGGTAAAGGGGTGGAGAGATAAAGGGAGTCATGCCTCATATCTTGAGTGGGACTAGACTTAATGGAAAATTTTATCCTTTATTAGCCTTCTTTACAATTTTTTATAAAACTCATCTCTACCTTCAAAATTCAGCTTTTTGCTATTTTATAATAATTAATAATATAAAAAGTTTTAGAATAAAATATCATAACAGATGGCACCATACAAATTTTAAATTTTTTTGTAGGGAAAGTTACACAACTTGTTGCTGGATTTTTTAAATTGTATATCTTGAGTTATTTTATTTGAAGTTTCTGTAACTGAAGATCAGTCAAACTGATCAAAAATGTTTTTATTTCAATAAATACATTGCTGTAATTATGAAAGTTAGTTTTTATTTGCATGAAAATTTTTTCCCAGTTGCATTCCATTTGGATACTAACCATTTGCCATCTACCAAAGCATAAATCTGTGCATGAGTCCTGCATAAAACAAGACTTACTGTACATCATTTTCATACATTGTTGGTCAGTAGATGATATGAAATTTTTATGTAATTTGAAAAGAAAGGACTAAACTTGGAATCTTATTTATTCAATAGTCAATATCCATTGTTATCCTGTTATTTTTACTGTTAGACATTTATTTTTTATTCCATCATGGGTTTGGCAGACTTGCATTGGGTTTGCAGACTTACAGGGGTATCTGAATGATGAGAGGCAAAGCCTGTTCGGGTGAAATCACTCATGAAAATTTCTAATGATGTGAACCGATTTGAAAGATTAGTCTTCCTCGAAGTGGCAGGCTGATATCTTTACAGCTTGGACATAAGGTCATCAATAAACCATTATCTTTGAAAAAGAATGCTTTTGCNAGAAATTATTGCAAAATACGAGAATGGCATTCGTGTTTCTGACATAGCTAAAGAATATAATGTGGCAAAATCGACTATCTCTACAATTATTAAAAACAAAAAAGCATTTAAGGCTGCTGAAGTGGCTAAAGGAGTGAATGTGATATTGAAACAAAGATCTAAAGTTTTAGATGAAGTTGAAAAACTGTTGCTAATATGGATCAATCTTGCTGGCGAGTGTTAGTGAAGCTATAATTTGTGAAAAAGCTAAAAATTTATACAATGACTTGTTGACCCAGACACCCAGTACAAGTGGAGACAGGCAGGACTTTAAAGTGAGCCGAGGGTGGTTTGATAGGTTTCGTCGACGAACTGGTATTCACAGTGTCATAAGACATGGGGAGGCTTCAAGTTCAGATGAAAAAGCAGCAAAAGCATTTGTAGATGAATTTGCAGAGCTTGTAAAAAGTGAAGGATACGTCTGGAATCAAGTGTTTAATTGCGACGAGACTGGTCTTTTTTGGAAAAGAATGCCTAGACGAACGTACATAACCCAAGAAGAGAAAGCACTTCCTGGGCACAAGCCATTGAAGGACAGACTCACTCTTTTATTTTGCGCTAATGCAAGTGGTGACCTCANATACGTGTGTATTAATTTTCTTTTAAGAAAGAGTTAAAAGTCCCACCAGGAGCTATGGAAAAAAAAAAACATGTAGATTAGTGTATAGCGCGAAAAAAACATCAGTTCCAGAACAGTCGGCACCCAGCTCTCCAGAACAATCAATATTCAAACGAAGGACCTATTAGTAGAGGCGAAGAAGCTCCAGAAAGCGGACATAACCAGGATATCTATGAAACTTCATTTTAGAGGGGGAAGATCTGTTATAACCTTCCTTGTCGCAATATACCATGGGAGAGAATCCCCGTGCCTTCTTATGGTATATTGCGACAACAGATCTTCCCCCCTCTAAAATGAAGTTTAAAACAACAACTTACTTCTCTTTGTCTAACTTCGTATTGGTTTTGATCATCAGTCCAGTCGAAGATATTACGAATCGAATAAAGATATTTATTAATTAACCATTAGTTTTATTTCAGAGTGCTCAATGCAAAAGCCTATTCATTCGTCACGTCATTTATGAGAGGCGGCAGGATGGGCGGTCAGTTAAAGTGCAGCCTATCTCTCCGGGAATCCGGAAATGAATTCGGACGCATCAAAAAACCTCAGGAATTTTTCGGGGAATGGTCCGTCTTGGATATGTCAGTCCCGTCCCTCACCGTCCGGCCGCCTTATTGTGGGCCTGGCCGAATCCATAATGGGGTTGGTTAGCAGGCTTTAGCAGGTTAAGCTGAAAGAGAATCTCTTAGTGCCCGCAGGGCGGAAAGAGTTAAAAAAAAAACACATACTTAGATTCTCCACGTTAAATGTAAGCGTACAGACGAGCGCTTATTAATCCTTGATTTAGAAGATTTTATATTTCACAGAATAAACAAATGCTTATTTGTTTATTCTGTGAAATATATCCGAAGCGCATAAGCAAGGATATACAGAAGGCAAAATTACATTTGAAGATTTTAATAAAAGAATTATCTCAAATATCCTAATTTTGTTTTACTAATAAATTTTATTTGTTTTATTAATACAGTAATAATTTTTCTCAAATTTTGTATTTTTCTGTACAATGAAATAAAATAATTAAATCATATTTTCTATACATTCACATAAGTATTTCATTTGAATGTATACAAAATATGATTTTATGACAGACGATATATTGCTTTTCAAGTCTGGCAACACGAAATTCGATGCTGTTGATAGTTGTTTACATCTTGCACGCAATTGGAAGATTACATGGCAAGTGTGCTTATTTTGTCTAATTCGTTTAATAAAGATTATTTAGATTCATTCAGAAATATATTATATTGCTAACTTATATTTTCACGAGAAATTTAATATTTCGTATACAAAATGAATGTTACACATTAGCGAGGTTGAGGCCGAAGTTTTCAACGCGAAAATGTATGTCGGACGTTCAGCGCCGTCTTCCTGTAAGCCTAGAAGTTTGACAATGGCGTTTGAAACGTCAGTGGAATCATGCTCGACGTTCCAAACGCTATTGTCAAACTTCTAGGCTTACAGGAAGGCGGCACTGAGCGTCCGACATATACGTTTTCGCGTTGAAAGCTTCTAACCTCGCTATTATATTAATGTCAATGACTGCCTTTAGGACATATTAAACTTATCACTTTTCTATTCCTTGTGACTGGTGGAAGCTTATACAGGTAAGATTTTACCTATGAGCACCGTCTTGGCTCCCAACAGACTCCTCCCAGAGGGGAGCCTCCAATTGTATAAAGTCACTAGTTATTGATTCACAGTAGTTCTTGAACACACGAAGGAGTCCGTCAGCAGCACAAACAGTCGTGACCGGAAGTGCAGCCATGATGGTGCACGTAGATAAAATCTTACCAACAAAACTGTACTAAAGAACTTGTTTTGCTCCTTGCTCACAATTTAGTCTTTAAGTAAGAAAATTAATACAACTAGAAATTATTAATAATTTATGTCCAAAAAGTAAAGATACATTGCATATAAGCAGAAAGCTAATGTTTTAGTGCATATATTGACAACAGTGAATTTGTCTGGAAGCTTTCATGCTCTTTTTGCAGTCGTTTGTCATTGCCATTCTGAATCTGGTTCAAGTGGCCGCTTCGATTCGGAATCCTGCTAAATGTGAAGTGTGCTCTGTCATACATTTTGTCAATGCAAAAGGTGAGTGCCCAGCAGATATTCATAAACAAATTTTTTATGTTTATGGGAACATTATGAATCGACAAAATGTAAGAAAGTGGTGCTGTGCATTCTCTGGAGGTAGGACTGATGTTTGTGACAAACATGGGAGTGATAGGCCATCCGTGATCTCTGATTAATTTCTTCGAATAACTGAGAAAGCAATTAGTGCAAATTGGTGATTTACAATAAGAGAATTGCATGAAATCATTCCGGAAATGTCTAAGTCCATGCTTCATGAAGCTGTGACTGTAACATTAGGGTACAGGAAATTGTGCACGTGCTGAGTACCCAAAATGTTGACAGACAGACATAAAACAAAATGGATAGGTTTTGCACTCAACTTCACGTGCTATGCACATGCAGGAGATGAGTTTCTTGACTACATTGTGACAGGTGATATAACTTGGTTTAACTATTTTACTCCTGAATCCAAGCAACAATCACTGCAATGGCGCCACACACGTTCCAAAAATCTGAAAAACTTCAATTTCAGCAAAAAAAAAAATTAAAAAGACATTCTTATGATTGACTTAATGTCTCCTGGCACCACAATTAATGCTGCTACATATTACCAAACCTTGTAACACTTTCAACAGTCCATTCAAAATAAACAGAGGTGAATGTTTCATGACAATACTCTGGCTTACACAGCAATTGTCACCAAAACATTTCTCAAATGATTCAAGTGGGATGTTTTTAACCATTTGCCATACAGCCCAGAACTTTCTCCCAGTGATTTCCACTTGTTTCTTTATCTGAAGAAACATCTTGCAGGATAACACTTCCACAACAATAATGAGATCAAAAATGAAGTTGAAGCAAGTGGTAGAATTCTAAAACTCTGGGATACAGAAGCTAATATCCTCACTTAACAAGTGTTTGGACAATGGCAGAAATTACATAGAAAAATATGTACCAGTTAATAAGGTGTAGAAACATTTGGTCAAATAAACTGCAGGTAAATAGCACATGTTCGGTGAGAACCTCACAGGTCACCACATAGGTTTTATAAGAAGTAAAGCCGAATTCCTTGAAATGTAGCCCAAATTATTTTTAAAGTGGCCCAAAACGTAGTAGCCTAGATCCCTACAAATATCTTAGTCTCCTACTTGTAGCTCAATCTTGAAACCCAGCTGTATTTTATGAGATAAGAGGGGAAAAAAGTGTATTCTATGGGTAAGGTGACACTCAGAAATGTGTTACTGTAAGAGCAAAGTCATATTGAACAGATTAGAGTTGTTCTTGGTCTACTGTTTTCTTATAACATGGAGGCACTTCTTTCTAATGGATTCACACAATCCAAGGTGCATGCGTGACTTGGATTGTGTGAATCCATTCGAACCTACAACTCAAATTCAAGCTTTAAACGACATGATTGAACGGATTTCTACGTCTAACGGATATCAAATGTCTTTATAGAAACTGATTTGAACCTGAAGCAGAGCCCAGAAGGGGTTCGAAAACGTTTGTTTACCAATCTTTTGCATGATCGCACCGTAAATGGTTCAGGTGTGTAAATTTTTTAGTCATTCCGGTGCGATGAATAGTGAATTTATTTTCTATCTAAATGAACAAGTTAACTTATGCATATCTCAATTCAGACAGAATTTTCACTTTGAATTACAAAGTAGCTGTATTTCAAACTAATTGAATTCCTAACGTGTAAATCTCTATATCCGTGGCTGGGACAAATAGTAGTTATGAACTAACGGAATTTTGAACTATCCGAATTCAAATTAACAAGGATTTTCCGTATTCACTGTAGTGAGTGGCATTTGGTAATTCTACATGTTTGGAATATTGGAAGTTAGCAAAACAGAATTTGCTGGTTTGAGTGTCAGATTTAGTGACACTAGAAGTGTGTTAACATAACTATTTTATGCAATTAAAAACAAATCTTTGTAGTTCCAGCAACAAATTTATTAAAATAAAAATGTTTTTGATCCTAAATACAAAATTGATAAGAACTTCTGTAATACTGTGTTGGTAGCCTATGCTTATCATCTGGACATACAAATAAATTGGGATCAAGTGAAAGTCATCAAAGCTAACTCTAATACACAGTCTAGGTTATCTAGAGAAGTTGGAAATTTATAAGGCTCATAGAAGATTTATATGCATCAATCATTTTCATACCAACAGTCTTTTCAATGCATGGTGGTCACTTTTTGAGATTTAATTATTTATGCTCTCTTTGATTAGTTATCTATCTTTATTTGTATTTCATCATATGTATTTATTTATATACTATATTTACTCACATATAAGACAAGGTTTTTATTAATTTTTCACCGCTTAAAAAGCCTAGGTTATCCTATACGCGCAAATGAAGGATTCTTTGTGTTTTGGAAACAATTTTTACGAACCATGTATTCGCATTTTTTACCAGATGCTCACCCTCTTGTGTTTAAAAACAAAAGTATTTTATCTGGGTCATTTGAATCATTCTTGTGTATTGTCAGGAGTAAAGATGAATAGCAATAGGAACAACAAAGCCTTTGAATTGGATTCCAAATTGAAATTCCAAAATCACACAGGAGCCCTATATAAGTTTTAATCCATTCCTAGGTGAAAACAGATGATTATTTGGCAATCAGAGTGTAGAGAAACTCATAAGTGTAATTGACGGAGAGTGGATTTGACTGTTAAGCATTGGCAAAAAAGGTTCCCGATTGTCCAACTTTACATGAATAAATTATGTTGTTGATTTTACAAAATTTTTCCTTAAAGTTTAAAATGCCAGTAATTTTTGTGGGACAATGTGTGCATTTATGTTCATTTAATATTTCAATTCAAATGTTCTATTTTTACTTTCCCAGCTGTTATGTATAACAGAGGGAAAATACGGCAATCAGTCAAAAAAAACGAACCCTCCAAGATTTTTACATTTTTGGACTCAGGACCTCAAAACATTGAGAAATGCAAAAAAAAAAAAGTTGGGGTTTTTCTGTATTTATGAATGTTAGTGTGTAGCTACACACCAACCGAATGCCGAAAATCTATCGGGCTAGTATAAGGCTAATTATTAGATAGATTTTCGGCATTCTGTTGGTGTGTAGCTATATTATATATCGGATTTAGCGATGTTTGTATATGTTAGTGTGTATGTGGGGGGCACAATTTTGAAGCTTAATAATTCCTGTGCATTTTGTTGAAAATTTCTAAAATTTTGCAAGGAGGTTGTGTATTAGGGGATTGATGTTATTAAATTTTGGTGGTTAAAGGTAAAGGGGTGGAGAGATAAAGGGAGTCATGCCTCATATCTTGAGTGGGACTAGACTTAATGGAAAATTTTATCCTTTATTAGCCTTCTTTACAATTTTTTATAAAACTCATCTCTACCTTCAAAATTCAGCTTTTTGCTATTTTATAATAATTAATAATATAAAAAGTTTTAGAATAAAATATCATAACAGATGGCACCATACAAATTTTAAATTTTTTTGTAGGGAAAGTTACACAACTTGTTGCTGGATTTTTTAAATTGTATATCTTGAGTTATTTTATTTGAAGTTTCTGTAACTGAAGATCAGTCAAACTGATCAAAAATGTTTTTATTTCAATAAATACATTGCTGTAATTATGAAAGTTAGTTTTTATTTGCATGAAAATTTTTTCCCAGTTGCATTCCATTTGGATACTAACCATTTGCCATCTACCAAAGCATAAATCTGTGCATGAGTCCTGCATAAAACAAGACTTACTGTACATCATTTTCATACATTGTTGGTCAGTAGATGATATGAAATTTTTATGTAATTTGAAAAGAAAGGACTAAACTTGGAATCTTATTTATTCAATAGTCAATATCCATTGTTATCCTGTTATTTTTACTGTTAGACATTTATTTTTTATTCCATCATGGGTTTGGCAGACTTGCATTGGGTTTGCAGACTTACAGGGGTATCTGAATGATGAGAGGCAAAGCCTGTTCGGGTGAAATCACTCATGAAAATTTCTAATGATGTGAACCGATTTGAAAGATTAGTCTTCCTCGAAGTGGCAGGCTGATATCTTTACAGCTTGGACATAAGGTCATCAATAAACCATTATCTTTGAAAAAGAATGCTTTTGCTATTCCACTTAATTTTTTAAATTTCATACTGCTATAAATATTCTTTCATTAGTTGCATTTTCCAATCTCCAGTATTTTACATTCTGTTTGTTTATGTAACTTGATAAAATGGAATATTTTTCATTATTGGGTAACAAGATTAAAGAATTAATATATAATCATTAAAACTAATATAATGTATTTACTTAAATAATGTGTATCCCAATTTTAAGAATTTTGAGATAAAAAAAATCTGTTGACAAATATATGCTTATACAGAACAAGTGTACCATTTACTGTGCAATTACATGAAAAAAACTAACTAAAATAAAGAAACATGACATTTAAGGGATAATGAGATAAACCATTGTTTGTGAAGGCTAGAGAAGAGAAATAATAGGATTTATCATACATAAGGAAAGAGATACGTAATAGCAACATATCAAGGCAAGAACAATAAGTGAAGTTTTTAAGTTTTACTTTGAATCTAGTGTGCCATAATTTTGGAATCAAAATTTGGACAAGCAAAGGTGTGCATTAATTTTGAATAAATATAATAATTATATTTTAATTAAAATGGCAGATGATATTTTTATAATAATTATAATTTGAAAAATTCATATTCAATTTTAATCTTTCTCCATTCATTGAAACCAATAAAGTTTAATAAACCAAACGATTGCCGTAATTAATCAGGATAATTAAGTGCTGTATTAACGATTAACTATTATGTAAAAAAATATCACATCAGCAACGTATATATTCGGAGAATGCACAGGAATTGGACCAAGTCGAGGACGGCCGTCTTGAAGAAATAGAGTGTATCGCCATCACATACAATCCGTACTTAAAATCTCTATACGCTAAGCTTGCCAGCAAACGTCAGCTACGTCTAGCTTTTAGGAGGTGTCCCACCATCTTCAACCTCTTACGTAATGGAAAGGACCCTCCTAACCCCATCAGATGCCCTGGAATCTATAGTATCCCTGTGAAGGACAACAGGTGCGATAGGAACCTGATTTATATAAGCTCCACCAAACGATCTTTGGGAGTCAGAATACAAGAGCATCTAGCCGATATTCGGCACGGAAGAACGTCCACGGCCCTCGCTACGTGTGTAACCGATCCAGATATAGTAGCGAACTTCTCACAGGCCATTCTCCTCCACGATTCGCCTCCTATTGAACACCTCAAATGGCTAGAGGCTATGCACATATTTATATCCTCCACCACCAACACGTGCATAAATTTTAAAGAGGAGATGCTGTTATCGATGGCCTGGCAGGAGTTAATTCACAACACGCTCTAATTCGCCCATCAAACTATGACGGGTAACCAATCGCGCATGCGCGACTTGGATTACGTGAATCCATTCGAACCTACAACTTAAATTTCAAGCTTTAAACGACATGAACGATCGAATTTCTACTNTTTTATTTTGCGCTAATGCAAGTGGTGACCTCAAAATCAAGCCACTTTTAGTATACAATAATGAAAATCCCCGTGCCTTTAAGAGCAAAAATGTGATAAAGTCCAAACTGCCTGTACAATGGAAGACAAATAGTAAGGCATGAGTAACTCTGACTTTATTCATGGATTGGCTCACAGAAGTGTTTGCTCCTACTGTTAAAAATTATCTTCAGGAAATGGATCTTCCTCTTAGATGTCTTCTCTTAATGGATAATGCTCCAGCACATCCACCAAANCCGTGAAGGACAACAGATGCAATAGGAACCTGATTTATATAAGCTCCACCAAACGATCTTTGGGAGTCAGAATACAAGAGCATCTAGCCGATATTCGGCACGGAAGAACGTCCACGGCCCTCGCTACGTGTGTAACCGATCCAGATATAGTAGCGAACTTCTCACAGGCCATTCTCCTCCACGATTCGCCTCCTATTGAACACCTCAAATGGCTAGAGGCTATGCACATATTTATATCCTCCACCACCAACACGTGCGTAAATTTTAAAGAGGAGATGCTGTTATCGATGGCCTGGCAGGAATTAATTCACAACACGCTCTAATTCACTCATCAAACTCTGACGGGCGAACTGGTTGCGCATGCGCGACTTGGATTGTGTGAATCCATTCGAACCTGCAATTCGAACTCAAGCTTTAAACGACATGATCGAACGACATACTTCTAACGGATATCAAACGTCTTTATAGAAACTGAATGGAACCTGAAGCAGAGCCCAGAAGGGGTTCGAAAACTTTTGTTTACCAATCTTTTGCATGATCACACCGTAAATGGTTCAGGTGTGTAAATTTTTTAACTATTATGTAATTTGGTATTATTAGGGGTAAGTGTTAGGTGCCATCTCTCATTAAATTTAATAATTATAATTTGAAAAATTCATATTCAATTTTAATCTTTCTCCATTCATTGAAACCAATAAAGTTTAATAAACCAAACGATTGCCGTAATTAATCAGGATAATTAAGTGCTGTATTAACGATTAACTATTATGTAAAAAAATATCACATCAGCAACGTATATATTCGGAGAATGCACAGGAATTGGACCAAGTCGAGGACGGCCGTCTTGAAGAAATAGAGTGTATCGCCATCACATACAATCCGTACTTAAAATCTCTATACGCTAAGCTTGCCAGCAAACGTCAGCTACGTCTAGCTTTTAGGAGGTGTCCCACCATCTTCAACCTCTTACGTAATGGAAAGGACCCTCCTAACCCCATCAGATGCCCTGGAATCTATAGTATCCCTGTGAAGGACAACAGGTGCGATAGGAACCTGATTTATATAAGCTCCACCAAACGATCTTTGGGAGTCAGAATACAAGAGCATCTAGCCGATATTCGGCACGGAAGAACGTCCACGGCCCTCGCTACGTGTGTAACCGATCCAGATATAGTAGCGAACTTCTCACAGGCCATTCTCCTCCACGATTCGCCTCCTATTGAACACCTCAAATGGCTAGAGGCTATGCACATATTTATATCCTCCACCACCAACACGTGCATAAATTTTAAAGAGGAGATGCTGTTATCGATGGCCTGGCAGGAGTTAATTCACAACACGCTCTAATTCGCCCATCAAACTATGACGGGTAACCAATCGCGCATGCGCGACTTGGATTACGTGAATCCATTCGAACCTACAACTTAAATTTCAAGCTTTAAACGACATGAACGATCGAATTTCTACTTATAACGGACATCGAACGTCTTTAGAAGCTGATTAGAACCTGAAGCAGAACCCAGAAGGGGTTCGAAAACGTTTGTTTTCCGATCTTTTGCATGATCACACCGTAATTGGTTCAGGTGTGTCGATTTTTTGTAGTNTTAAAGAAAGAAATTATTGCAAAATACGAGAATGGCATTCGTGTTTCTGACATAGCTAAAGAATATAATGTGGCAAAATCGACTATCTCTACAATTATTAAAAACAAAAAAGCATTTAAGGCTGCTGAAGTGGCTAAAGGAGTGAATGTGATATTGAAACAAAGATCTAAAGTTTTAGATGAAGTTGAAAAACTGTTGCTAATATGGATCAATCTTGCTGGCGAGTGTTAGTGAAGCTATAATTTGTGAAAAAGCTAAAAATTTATACAATGACTTGTTGACCCAGACACCCAGTACAAGTGGAGACAGGCAGGACTTTAAAGTGAGCCGAGGGTGGTTTGATAGGTTTCGTCGACGAACTGGTATTCACAGTGTCATAAGACATGGGGAGGCTTCAAGTTCAGATGAAAAAGCAGCAAAAGCATTTGTAGATGAATTTGCAGAGCTTGTAAAAAGTGAAGGATACGTCTGGAATCAAGTGTTTAATTGCGACGAGACTGGTCTTTTTTGGAAAAGAATGCCTAGATGAACGTACATAACCCAAGAAGAGAAAGCACTTCCTGGGCACAAGCCATTGAAGGACAGACTCACTCTTTTATTTTGCGCTAATGCAAGTGGTGACCTCAAAATCAAGCCACTTTTAGTCTAATCCCTTTAAGAGCAAAAATGTGATAAAGTCCAAACTGCCTGTACAATGGAAGACAAATAGTAAGGCATGAGTAACTCTGACTTTATTCATGGATTGGCTCACAGAAGTGTTTGCTCCTACTGTTAAAAATTATCTTCAGGAAATGGATCTTCCTCTTAGATGTCTTCTCTTAATGGATAATGCTCCAGCACATCCACCAGATTTGGAGGACAACTTGGATAGTGAACATGACTTCATCAAGGTCAAATTCCTTCCATCCAACACAACTCCATTACTACAACCAATGGATTAGCAAGTGATTTCCAATTTTAAAAAGCCAAGGCACTGTTTACCATGTGTTTTCAGGTTACCAATGATACCGACTTAATTCTTAGAACTTTTTGGAAGGAGCATTTTAACATCCTGCATTATATCAACCTTATTAACAAAGCCTGGAGTGAGATCTCTCACTGCACTTTGCAATCGGCCTGGAGGACACTTTGGCCAACTTGTGTCTCAGAGCGAAACTTTCAGGAATTTGAAGAAGAGAGCTCTCCTGATGTGCATGAAATCGTATCCATTGGCAAGAGTTTGAGAGTAGAGGTAGATGATGCAGATGTGGAGGAGTTGCTGAAAGACCATCAAAAGGAACTAACGACAGAAGAGCTGGTTGCCATGCAGGAAGAACAGATGAAAGTCTTACAAGAAGAGCATTCATCATAGGAAGAGGCTAGGGAAGAAATCACCAGTGCTGAAATCAAGGAAATTTTCAGAAAATGGANTCTAGACTAATTTGACTCGAACATTTCCAAAACATGTATAACTTTTTGGAATAATCCATATAAACTACGCTATAAACAAAAAATTGTAGGGATACTTATCAAGTGTGCATCATTCAAAGACACCATTGCTTAAGCTTGTTTTCATTGCAGAGCAGCTTATCGGATGGCGGTCACGTGTTTCCTGATAAGTTATTCTTTCTGTGAAAAATTTGCTGAACTTTGGAGACATCATTAAGAGAAATATAATTTTTATGGCTGTTGAATAATAATTGTTTTTTAGTAGGTCCACTGCTCGTTTAAACTCAACTGTTTGTGCAATGTCCACTATTGGTCCAGATTTGACCAATCCTGTCGAGACATGAGTCAGCCGTGACAATCTGTCTCATTCTTTTACCATGTTATATACAAGCCTCTTTTAGCGTGTTATACGAACACAATCGCAATTTTTCTGGTGTGTTATATGAATCTGTCTTATATGAACCCATGTTATAGGGTGTCTACTATATTAAATTTAATAAGAGATGGTTAAATAGAGAATGCTTGCTTCTAGTACCAAATTACTTAATAGTTGCTCATTAATACAGCACTTAATTATCCTGATTAACTATGACAATCATTTGGCTTTGGGATGTTTACATATCTATTAAAGGGTAAACTTGTCAGATGATTATATTCTATTAATATTTTGTGTAATATTTAAAATGCATGTAATTATGTGTAACTGAATAGAAGTTCCAAGTATTTAACATATTAATTATTATATATAATAATTTTTAATTGTAATAACTGTAAAGACAAGGAAAAAGTGGAATATTGTCGTGGTGGTTAAGGGCTCAAGAGGCTTAAATAACCATTAAATAATAATAATAACTGTAAAATTTCTAGTATTAAAATATCTTTTCTTTTTAAAAGGCTGGAAACAATCAGAATGTTATGATGCATCATCATCCAATTTTTAATCGCTTTTGGTCTCATTATCATCAATCTTGTCATTGGTATAAACAACATTTACATATTAAGCATTCATTACATCATTGGAATTTTGACAACAAACCATATAAAGAAGCATATTGTAATAGAAATTCCTGTGATGAATCACAAAGTTACAACTATTGCTATGAAATGCAGCAGTCAGACAAAAAAGAGGACACTCAAACAACTACAGAGGAGGAAAGTTTCGAATTTGAAGTTAGTGAAGAATTGATAAAATTCTTAGAAGAAACTGAGAAGCATCGTCAAAATTTGAGTGAGTGAATAATAACTTTTATGTTGACAACAATAATTCAAATTTTATTATTATCTGATTTAACAAAATGATCAACAATTTTGTTAATCACTTTGGATTAACAATTTTATGATAAACTTATTTTTCTAGAAACTGTGAAAAACAAATCAAAGAAAGATAAGAATGCTGGTAAGTTATAATATTTTAAAAATTATTTAAAAAATAGAGAGATCATTATAAAATATAATTTAATTTCAAGAATAATATTTATTTGGTATTACATATCTTCCTATTACCAATTTTATTTCTTGATAGCACTGTTATATAATAGTCATAAATTTAATAAAATAAAAAATAACCAGTCATTTTGGTTTTCCTCATTGGTTAGATGGATATTATTCCTGAGATTAATTGACTGAATTGAAAATATAAAACATTGTATCAGCTTAGAAATAAATTTTAAAATATAATTAAGTTAATGAATTAAAATTTAATATTTTAAAAACACAATTAAGTAACACAACTTTATTCTCAAATACTAGCTGAGATCCCTTTTGTCAAACAACATCAAAATTTTACACATGTGAAGGAAATAACACTTCAGTGTTGTGTTTTTAGCCAGCTGGTGCTAAAAACGGGACAAACTTTTGCATCAACCCAATAGTTTCCAGCCGTTCTGGAACCTCATAAATTTTAGTTGCTCTTAGGCGTGCGTGAGGTAAGCATTACTTTTTCAAGTGTGCTAAACTTCGTTTTTTTAGTTTTGTTATGTATACTGTACATTTAATCAATATGACACTGAAGAAAGATAAAAGTGACAGTGAAAATAGAAAACGTTTTAGTGTAGCATTAAAGAAAGAAATTATTGCAAAATACGAGAATGGCATTCGTGTTTCTGACATAGCTAAAGAATATAATGTGGCAAAATCGACTATCTCTACAATTATTAAAAACAAAAAAGCATTTAAGGCTGCTGAAGTGGCTAAAGGAGTGAATGTGATATTGAAACAAAGATCTAAAGTTTTAGATGAAGTTGAAAAACTGTTGCTAATATGGATCAATCTTGCTGGCGAGTGTTAGTGAAGCTATAATTTGTGAAAAAGCTAAAAATTTATACAATGACTTGTTGACCCAGACACCCAGTACAAGTGGAGACAGGCAGGACTTTAAAGTGAGCCGAGGGTGGTTTGATAGGTTTCGTCGACGAACTGGCATTCACAGTGTCATAAGACACGGGGAGGCTTCAAGTTCAGATGAAAAAGCAGCAAAAGCATTTGTAGATGAATTCGCAGAGTTTGTAAAAAGTGAAGGATACGTCTGGAATCAAGTGTTTAATTGCGATGAGACCGGTCTTTTTTGGAAAAGAATGCCTAGACGAACGTACATAACCCAAGAAGAGAAAGCACTTCCCGGGCACAAGCCCATGAAGGACAGACTCACTCTTTTATTTTGCGCTAATGCAAGTGGTGACCTCAAAATCAAGCCACTTTTAGTCTACAACGCTGAAAATCCCCGTGCCTTTAAGAGCAAAAATGTGATAAAGTCCAAACTGCCTGTACAATGGAAGGCAAATAGTAAGGCATGGGTAACTCGGACTTTATTCATGGATTGGCTCACAGAAGTGTTTGCTCCTACTGTTAAAAATTATCTTCAGGAAATGGATCTTCCTCTTAGATGTCTTCTCTTAATGGATAATGCTCCAGCACATCCACCAGATTTGGAGGACAACTTGGATAGTGAACATGACTTCATCAAGGTCAAATTCCTTCCATCCAACACAACTCCATTACTACAACCAATGGATTAGCAAGTGATTTCCAATTTTAAAAAGCCAAGGCACTGTTTACCATGTGTTTTCAGGTTACCAATGATACCGACTTAATTCTTAGAACTTTTTGGAAGGAGCATTTTAACATCCTGCATTATATCAACCTTATTAACAAAGCCTGGAGTGAGATCTCTCACTGCACTTTGCAATCGGCCTGGAGGACACTTTGGCCAACTTGTGTCTCAGAGCGAAACTTTCAGGAATTTGAAGAAGAGAGCTCTCCTGATGTGCATGAAATCGTATCCATTGGCAAGAGTTTGAGAGTAGAGGTAGATGATGCAGATGTGGAGGAGTTGCTGAAAGACCATCAAAAGGAACTAACGACAGAAGAGCTGGTTGCCATGCAGGAAGAACAGATGAAAGTCTTACAAGAAGAGCATTCATCATAGGAAGAGGCTAGGGAAGAAATCACCAGTGCTGAAATCAAGGAAATTTTCAGAAAATGGAATGATGTGCAGGAATTTATCGAGAAGCACCATCCTAACAAAGTTGTGGCTAATAGGTTTATTAATTTAATGAACGACACTGTGCTAGCGCATTTTAGAAAAATTTTGATTAAGAGAGTAAGACAATCAACTTTAGACCACTTTCTTGTTCCTTATCAAAAGAGACCTCGACACAAAGAAACTCCTGATGCAGTGCTACCTGATATTTTTATGGAGGGGATTCCTCTTCCAAGCATTAAGCTCCGTAGAAACAAAGGTATGTACAGACGCAAGACGTGCTACTTTATTAAATAAAGTGTACATATTTGTTGCTGTAATGATAGATACTACGTTTTCTTATATTTTCATCAAAGAAAACCCATTTTACAAATAAAATTACAAAAATACTGACGGCTAGAACGGATTAATTGTATTTGCATTAATTTCTATGGGAAAAATTGCTTCAGTTAACTTGTGGAACGGATTACGTTCGTTAACCGGGGTTCCACTGTAATTATTTTATTAACAACTATCTGTACCTGGCCACACATTGCTGTGGTTCAAAATGTATCTATTATAAATGTATAATACACCCCACGGGGGAGAATTTTGAAAAATCCCTTCTTAGTGTATACATTCTCTTGATGTACCCTATTAAAACACAATCAAAAACACAAAAAACTGCATCTAAAATAGTAAAATAGAAGCCGAGTTCTTCACGGTCAGCCTTAATCCTGTCCCTCTCCCCTGTGGGGGGGAATTTCGAAAAATTCCTTCTTAGTGTACATTCTCTTGACGTACCCTATTAAAATGCAAAAACCGCATCTAAAATAGAATAATGGAAGACCAGTTCTTTGCATTAAGCCTAATTATGTCTCTCCCCCCACGGGGGGATTTTGACATCTATATAATATAAAAACACAAGCGTATTTGAATGCAACGTTGTGTCAAAAATTTCAAAGCAATTGGTTAAGAACTTTTGGAGATTTAAGATTTTGAACAAATGAACATTTACATTTTTATTTATATATTAATAGATATCTGTATTTTCAATCAATATTTGAATTTTTGATTGAAAACTTTCTAATAAAATATATTTTTACAGAAAATCAAGATATTACTTCTGAAAATAAGATCTTAAAATCTAGACAACAAGCAATGCAGAGAACAAAACAAATGAAAAAATTATTTGGAAAATCAGCTGCAAAGATTCATGGAATGGAAACTGCAATGCAGTTAACATTTGATAGATACTGCGATTTAAAACAGCCAAAATTATGGCCAAATATTCCCTTAAGTTTATGAATTTTGATGTTTTTATGGTAATATTTTTAATCCTTAAAATTAAAAACAATTACATTTTATAAAAACAAATTATTTTTATGTAATTATTCTCTTTGTAAATTTTACTGGTTTTAAAAAATATTATGAATTTCATCAATTTCATACATAGATGAAATTGATGAAATTCAATTGATGAAATTGGTCCTTATGAGTATTGTTTCACTAAAAGTGTCTTCCAATATAAAGGACACTAGAGTCCTTTCAATATTGTAATAAATAGCTTTTCATGTTTGGTCATTATTTCTAAAATTGTTTTTAATTATGATAAGCATGATTTATAATTATTTAATGGTTCTAACCAAAAATTCAATTAATGGTAAAAATTTTTATTTTATATATATAAAATCACAATGTACAGATGGAAAATAAAATTTGATCAAATTTGATCTTTCTTCTGTACTAAGAGTTATATAAATTTTGTTTTTCATTTTATAAAAAATTATTTAAAAATGTCCTGAAACAAATTGGATTCTGATAACTACTTTTTAATGACCGGAAACTTGAACTTCCAAACATATTTTATTAATGAACTATTACTGAAGGTAGAATATAACATGTTACATGTGCTGTCACTATTATCTTCCATTGGAATGCATCATTTTTTAATAATTAATATATAAAATTAAAAATAAAATAGCAATGGTTAAGTTTCATGTAAAAAATATAACATGGTAATTAAAGTTCAATTTGTTTAGGTCATTTAAAGAACTTTTTTTTTAAAGTTATTTTTTAATAATATTCAGTCATTGCTGTTTTATTTTTACTTTATTTTATATTACATATTTGTTAAGAGTATTTCCTGGTACCATCAGAAATACTGATTTAAGTTTTGAAATTTATGCACAAAATACTTAAATATACAGCACTAATGAATTGTGATTGAAAAACTAATGACAAAATTATAGAACATGATTAGGTGTATTGAGAACAATCTCGACCTTTATTGGAAATCTGTTGAAAAATATCCCATGTCTCATCACCAATTCCATCGGTTCTAATATCTTTAAGTTGATATGTAATTTACTGAATTGTATAGTGAATTCCATGGACTCGTCGTTGTCTGTATTATTTTTCTACATATCCTTTCAATAAGCTTAAGTGCTGGATTTGTGGATGCCCCTTTTCTTCAGACAAGCGAGAAGTACAAGATTTAGCTTATCTGAGAAGTACTTTCCTTATCCGAAAGATAATGTCATTACAGTTCGAATTTATTTCCAGGCATAAAAATAAGGCAAAAAGAAAGCAAATCTCGAAGAAGCCATTAGGATGCCCATTAGATTTCATCAGAAAATATCAAAATACAATGACTTCACTTCGATTTTGACCAAGAAGAAAGCATAAACAGACGAAAAATTGAAAAAATTATTATAAAACAGTTTAAAAATTTCAAAATTTGTCACATTAAATTAATTAATTAATTAATTTATTCTTCTGAGGTTAAAAATTTACGAAGACGACGTATTAAAGCACATCTTACAAAAATTTTTGTAAAACGTGCTTTTGGAATCAAAGTGATCCAAGATTACTCTGATCATTCAAATCGTGTATACATTCATTCATTCATTTTGTTTTATTGGTACAAAAATAATTGTACATTCCCTGGTCCCGCTACACGCATTACCAGGGATAGAGTATATATACAATATTAAGTGGATATTAAATTAAGAAGTAATACAGAAAGAAATACAGATGATGATATAAGTAAGATAAAATAAATTAACAAATAAACAATAACAAACGAACTATAGCGATCTGATCAATCTCTATCCGCGTATACAAACGCCATCTAGGATCAACTGAATCGCGATCAAACTAATTCCAGCGGAGGGTAGGATCGTTCAGATCCAATAAAAAATATTAAAGATGGCGACTCCCATGGTTAAAGTCAAGCTGATAGTTGACAGCAAAGAAATATGTTTAACTTTCGACAATGAAAAGTATTTAAAACTTAATAAATGGTAAGCAAAGACATTATTAAAATATCAGATAAACATATAAAAAATAAGTGTCAAGAGAGAATTTTGTGAGATTGTACGGTAAGAATGCATGGCGTTCACTCCCGTTTCGCCATTATTGAGCAGTTTTATTTACGGAATAAATATGATTCGATACTACTAGTATACTTTCCACCAACTAACACACGGACGATAGAAGCGATCTTTATCACGTGACACAATGACTGCTTCGATCTTTCAGATCGATCCATTGAAACGAAAAGTATATTTACCCATGGAAATACTTGACTATTTTTAGAAGATAAATCATATAGTGGATGCAAAATACGAGATAGTGTTAAACGTAATTTTGAAGGTAAAAAACGAACAATGTTTTACATTAATTAATTAATTTTGGCAAACGTTTGCATTTTTGAGGTGAAAAAGAACCTCTAAGAAAAGGTCTTCATCAGACTGTTGTTGGATCTCGAAGGTGTGAAGACGCCTTTATTTTTGATATTTCTTCTACAATGATGTCGTCCCAATAAGTTATATATTTATATTTGTATTAATCACGTAATTCGTATAGTTTTAAAACTGCATTCTGATCGATTCCAATAATATATTGCATTCATTTTTTAGATTTAAGTTATGGATAACATTTTCCAATTGTAAAGTTTCTCACGGGACATATTCCTACGCATGCAGCTTTGTGTACTTATTCATAACCAAGTACGCAACGATAAAAAAGTTCCTGTCCTGTGAAAAATTTTGGAAATGGAAAATTTAATCGTTAAAAGTTACATTCATTTTATGAAATATTACATCAAAGTATTTCATTTCAAAATATTTCTCATATACTTAGCATGATATTATTTTGGCTTGACCACATTTTTTTCAAGATTGGGTTTCTTTATATCGCTTTATTATGCATAAAAATATCGAACATATGTTTTTGATTGATTTTTTTTAAACATATGTAGTGTCTTAGATACTGGACACCGTTGTTAGTTTCCTCCAACGCTGTCAGATTACTTGAAGCCGAAGTTCCGCTCATTCGATCAAAATTTCTGCTTATTTTCGCTGTTTCCGTAGCACTCATAATTTTTACAGGGACTGGTTGCTAACCCGACGACCAACCTTCCTCCTTTTGCACCCGGGCTCAAACAGTTAAGAGTACAGAACCCAAAGAACAAAATTGGCAAGAATATGTGTAACGACTTCAAGAATTATTTTCAATCGTCAGTTATATATTTAAAGACATACGTGTAAAATTGGTAAATTGAGAATACAAGTAAAATGTGTACAATATTGACGAAAGTATACAGAATAAAGTAAATAAATGCGTTTATAAAACATTTGTTTTAGTCTTCGGTATCACAGTTCACTGCATTGAGAAGGTACTTCCAAGCTGCTGATAAACAAGCTACATCTTTATGATTTATGCTTATACAGTACAGTAGAACCTCGATTATCCGCCCCCGATCAACCGACCGTCCTAGTCGTCAAATTTCAAATGTCCGCTAGTGATGTGGCGCTACAATAGCGACGATTATTATTATAAAAAATTTTTGTTAGGCTTAACATCGATGAAAATTCAACGCAAAATAGGTTAATAGTTAGTATACTAATTACATGGGATATAATAATATACTACACTAATAATGGAATTTTTCATACTTTTCGGTTATCCGACCAACCCGAGTCCCCAATTAGGGCGAATAATCGAGGTTCTACTGTATATGTATATTTTTCAAGAGTTTTACCTGTTTGTTGATCACTTATTTTTTAAAAGCTTAGTTTCGTTAAAGTTAGGTATATTGTCTGGGATGGTGGCTTTTGTAGCTAAGGCTGCTGTTCTTTTGCCGTTACGTTGGTCATATTGATGTTCTTTAAGTCTAGTGGGAAAATTTCTTGAAGCGTATCCTATGTATTTGCTTGTTTTCTTTTCCAGGCCTCCGGTATCTCGTATACCCCATGGGCCGTGTCAAGATCTATTGGGTCTTTGTCCTTACGTAATTGTAGATAATTTTGTTGCGCCTATATGCAATATTTTTGCTCGACCTAATGGTTTTTCTATAGGTGTTATAATTTGTCACAGGGGTGATTAAGGATGGCGTTTAGATTTCTTGCGAGCTCTGGTGTTTTAAGTGTTAACCACTAAACTAATAGTACCAATGCCCTATGCCAAATTGTTAATCTTTATCATATTACGCGATGCCAATACACACAATAGGAATTTTTTTGGTTTTTGGATTCAGGTCTCAAAACGAAGATTGCAAAAAGTCCAGGATCAAATTTGACACGATTCCAGTACTTTCCCTTATGTATACATAACAGCAAGGAAGATAAAATTACCGAAACGACTTTAAACGAATGGCATTTTTACTGCATTAAAATATTAACTTTTATTAGTACATTTTCAATTATTGAATTAATGCATTACCATCAAGGGACGGTTGGTTGTGCTACATGTGGCGTTTGAATGTGTAACACCTAATAGAACCAGTTTCCTAGTCCTCCAGGAAGGCAATCGTCCATGTATTATTTACCTTCTATCATTCTCGTAAAAGCCTCCAGTTTGACTTATCAGTACTTCCCCAAAAGGCTTCAGTGGGGAAGTACTGATGTCAAAAGAATTGCAAGGGTTAGATGTATTTTACTTGTATTGATATTCTAAAATGTTTTATATTTATAATTTAGTTCTTATATTAAATTTTGAAAGTAATAAATTAATTTTTTTTAAATTCTATGATTGAACTAAGAAAACTTTACTGTTTTTATCCTCAACTAATTTTTTCTTATTACAAGTTGACAAATCTTCCATTGAAGTATTGTGTGTATCTATCTATGTAACAAATTACACAAAAATCATTTAAACACTTTTATTTCATCTTAATGAAACTGATTTAATCAAATAAGCCAAAGCCCATATCTTCATCAGATTCACTTTCTTCTTCCACTTTCTTTTCCTCTGGTTTTGCTTCCTCCTCAGCTTCAGCTACCGCACCTGCACTGGTTGCGGCAGCGACTGCTGCAAATTTGCTCGGATCTTTCAAAAACTCCTTTGCCTGCAATTTATCATATTATTACACAAAAAATCTTACTTGATTATTCTCATTTACAATTAAAAGTTATTAACATACCATTTCTGCTTCTTTGAATGTGATATCTGTCTCAACAGCAATGGCAATTAGATTGCGGAGACCGTTGACAATGGAATGTGGTACAGAAGCCAAAGTGGGATAACCAATTGCAAGAGAAACGGCGGCCACGTTTCTGACACCATCAATAAATTTTGCTCGAAGATCTTCACTTGTTATGTCTAATATTTCTGGACTGAACACAGTTCCAGAATCATATACTAAAAAAATTTACATTAATTAATAAAAATTAGACATTATAATAATAGTTAAAATGTAGCTTGTATGGTCTCTCTTCCCAATCACAGTGATTTGGGAAGCTAATGGAATATACACACTTTCTGCCCTCGCCAATCTGTAAAACAGAATGGGGACAGGTTTAATTTTCAACACCGTGGCATGGGAACACACTGCATAAAGAGCAGCTCCAGCGCCACAAAAGGTAAATGAACGAGTTCAATTTAACCTTAGGTGTTGGTAAAATTAATTAATTAAAAATACTAAAATTTACCTTGTCTAATTTTCAAACCATAGGTGAAAGGTGATACATTCAACATGTTCAATAATGTTGCTTCAGATGCACCTACTTTATCTTCCTTTTTAATTAAATGAATTTCATTCTATTTGAAAAAAAGAGTAAAATAATTAAGACACTGAATATAAGGTACATTAATTAAAAATATTTTGTTATTCAATTAATACTTAACTCTTGACTACTGTAGTATACTGATATAATGTGGTCTGTGGGGCAAAATTTCATAAACACCTCATATCGTAACTTATGACAAAATTAATCATAAGTTGCCAGATGAAAAGTCTCATATTCACAAAGCACATAGCAAGCTATGATATTGTAAAAAGCCTCATAATTACTACCTCTAAGAGCTCGAAGTCTGTGTACTGATGGTTGAGTGTTTGGTTCTATTGATAGATAAATCAATTTGATCAGTTTTTTTATTATTTCTTCTACACTTTTATGATTTGAAACTTCTAAGATGTTATCAAATGACAATAAAAATTTACAGAATTCTTCACTGTGGAATTAAAACTGTTTATAGAATGTCGCCCAAAAAATCTTATTCATTATAATTTAATATTATCTTCTTTTAGCCAGAAAACTATTAGTTTGTCAATTTATTTCAAACTTCTTCAATATTACTACCAGTTTCAATTTCTGGTAGATTTAGTTCTACACCTAGATCAGTTAAATTTTTAGGTATCATATATTATACATATAAGTAATTAATTCTAAAGAAATAAAATTCTAAAAGAAATGTATTCCTATTAGCTCTATTAAAACTGAAGCAGTCACTAGTGATGTCATAAGAGACACACGCGTTAACAATTCCTTCTGTTTTATCGTAAGTGCTGCGATGTGTTCTGTGAATATAAAATATTTAGTTTCTCATAACTTTACAATATTGAGAGAGAGATACTATGTCATATCTTAAAGAGACATTTATGAATCTGAACCTTGGTCTGTAAATCAGCATGAACCATGCTGTATTGAATGTACAGTAGAGCGTCGATTTTCCGAAAGTCAATCATCCGAAAGAATTCCACTCGGCAAATTTAAATTTTCGCCAGTGCTGTGGTGCTTCAATCTTTGGCTATGTCTTGGGCTACTCAAATATTTTACGTTTTTGATACTAAATTAACATCTGAAGTATAAATTTTTAACAATACAATAGTCTTTGTTAGGCTTAACATCGACGAAAATTCAACGCAAAGCGACACGAAACGGAGAAAAATTTCAATATCGGATACGTTAAATTATTTTTTCGTACATAAATCGGTTATCCGAAATATCAGTTATACGAACAACCCCCAGTCCCCAATTGATTCGGAAAATCGACGTTCTACTGTATATATATTTTGCTATAGGGTAGATAAAATGTAAATTTTTAGTTTCCAAAAATAAAGATTTCAACCAAATCTGAAACTTGAAATTGGGGGCTGACCATTGACCGATTATGAGAAATTTTTGTATCATATTGGATGTAGTGTATTAAAAATTTAACATTTTTCTGTCCACAGAATGATTTAGTTACATCTAAATGATACACAACTTCATATAGACAAAACTTATTCTTAATCAAATTAATTACCTATGCTTCCATGGCATCCTCATGCTACATGCTATCTATCTGTGTAAAAATTTTCCCCACTTATCACACAAGTCCCCAAAAAACTGCTGCCTTAAGCATGATCACATACATTATGTGCAGCCATGTTAAATTTTTGTTGATGTTAAGCCCAACAATAATTTTTCAAAGTAATAATCATGGCTACTGTATCATTAAAAATTATTTTTTATTTTGCACAAACAAAATAAATATATTGAAAATTATAAAAACAAAAAAAATTATATTTTGAACTGAAAATGTGTTAAATAACTACCATTTCAATCACTGGAATTCAAATCAGAATTACACAATCCCAAACTCAAGTGTAATTCAGAAATGAGCAAATTCCAGTAACAAGATAAAAAAAAGTGTGATATTTATAAAACTAAAAATTTATTCCTTACCAGAATTTCAATAGTTCCTTTTGAGATCTTTGTAGGTATCTGCAATGCCTGGAAAAATGATGTTTTTTCTGGTCCAAGACCAGTATTTTGTGGCTGCAGGATTACATCACAAGGAGCAATAGCTCCAGCTCTTGCAGGTGCTTTCACCTAGAAAATATAAACCATATTTTAAATTATTCTTAAAATATAATTTAAACTATTTAAATGAAACTATAAAAAATCATTTAATAATTAAATTCAACCTCCAAAATTGAGTAAACAATATGAAGAAAATTTATAATTTAATATTTATGCATTTTCAAATACTAGAACTTCATAATTCATTGTTTCAATAGATTACTGTGTACTCTTATATCATTTACTAACCTTATTTTCCATTATCTTATCTCTAATTTCCACCAAATCTTCTTTAGTGAACACAAATCCAACATTGCCTCTTATATGAGGCAACATTCTAATTAAAAAGGAAAAGATTTATTGTTAGTAAACTAAATCTTTTAAAAATAATTCAACATATAAATTGGTAAATATTCAGACAGCCAATTGGCATTTTTCTGTCAACTTTAATTACCTATGTCAGTGGGTTCCACCATTTCTGGTTCTGACAAACAGTAAAAAAATCAAGTATATATGATCATCATTATTCCATAGAAAACAAATTTCAGTGAATATCCCTCATTTCTTTTAGTTTAAATCTAATAGCATCAATAGCCCATATATAGAAATGAGCAATTATTTATTGTGACATCATCACAATGCTGGGCTGCAATTTTTAATATACAGGGTGATTCAAAGACAGAAATTTAAAAAAAAAATTAATAACTCACAAACTATTTACAGTAAGATGATGTGGTTTTCATAGAAATGCTTAGAAACTGGATTTTTTTTGTGTAATAAAAATTTTAGTACCAAACTAGTTATATTTCTTTATTTCTTGCCATAGATGGCCCTTGATAAGATTACATAATTTCTGAAGTTATTAGAGCTTACACTAAAAGAATAAAAAGAAAAAAATGTTCTAACAAATTTACAAATGATTTCAGTGCCATATATGGCAAGAAATATCACTATTTTGGTACTAAAATTTTTATGACACCTAAAAAATCCTGCTTCTTTCTAAGCATTTTTCTGAAAACCACATCATCTTACTGTAAATAGTTTGTGAGTTATTAATTTTTTAAAATTTCTGTGACTTTTGAATTACCCTGTATTTTTAATGTAAAATATATGCTCTCCACCTTAAATTAGTAGTGTCTTGCCCCCCTGTACACAATACTTTTCTTTTCACAAGTTGTGCTGGTCATCTAACTACTTTCAGGGGGAAATTTTTGAAGTGAAATAACAAGGCTTTCAGTCTGCATCAGAAGTTTGTATATAGTTAATTGGGGTCACCCCTCCCTAAGCTTTTCGTATCTGGTCTCGATGTTCATCTATCTAACTACATTAAGGAAAGACAGACAGACAAACGACAGTGGGAATATAGGTCTACAATTTTTTTTTTTTCAAATTGCAGCCAAATAATCCTGAAGTTAAAATTTTTTGATTTATCCAGTCCTAAGATATAATGCCAAATGGATAAGATAACACAGAATTTTGTAATAATTTTTTTTTTTACTTTTTTGGCTCATGGGAGTGTCAACAAATGTTAAAAGCTAGAAGAGATCAAAATTGATCATCATACTTTCCTGTTATATTCTATAATGGGAAAGTAAAAACATATGATGATAATTGATATGTAATTGCAATTTTAATGCAAATAAACTAACAGAAACTGGAAGTTTTAATTTTGAGCAATTCTAACAAAATTTAATGAAAAGCAATGAAAATTTTGGGATATTCACAAGACACACAAACACAAATGCACTTTACTTACTTTTCTAAAGCAGGACTGTTATCCAGATGTCCACGTATTGCTTTCCTTATCATTGTATTCTTACCCATCAACAAAACGGCATGTTTTCTGAGGGAGTGACGAATGTGTTGCATCTGTTTTGATCCAACATTATCAACTCCCACAATAAAGCATTTTGGGTAATCATCAAGAAGTTGCTATAAAGAAACAGGATTATGGATTATATCAATTTACTTTGATTTTCTTAATTAAAAGTTGAAATTTTTAATGAAATTATTTGCAATCAATCAATATATTTACTGCTATGATATGGTAACAAATTTTAGACAAGTTCTAAACATAGCCTAATCATCTACAGCATCATTTAACTTTATAAATGTAGCAAGGAGTAGGTGCATACTTATTTAAAAATACTAGAACTAACTCATTTAATGAAACAATTCTCAATTCTAGTGCTTTTAAATTCATAATTCATTAATGTGAATATTTTATCACAAACTGGCAATTTTTAATCTACCTCACAATTTACACAACTATACAGTATTTTGCCCATTCACATAGCAGTTTTTGGGAAAAATATTGCTTCAGTGTCATATTCTTTGGATCTAGCTCTCTATTTGATTATTTCCTTTCTCAAGCAAGCTGGTATAGGAAATAAAATATCTGCACAACATATTCTTAGTTGTATAGTAATACTAATATATAATAAGAATACAAATTTTTTGTGTTATGCATAAGTCAATATAGTTCTAGATTAACACTTAAATTAGAAGAATTAGCATATGGTATTTATTATACAGAAAACTACAACACAATTTTAGGCTATTAATTCAATCAGAAAAATTGTTCCTCTACAATCCAACTTACATATAAGCCTCCAGAAATTCTTAAACATTAACTATTTTACACATTTATATAAAAATAATGTATATTTTCAATACTTACAATAAGTTTCATAAAATATGCACTTTTCCATGCTGCACGGTCCTCCCTGCCCATCTTGTGATCCAAGGATTACTATAACAGTATTTTAAGGACTAGAAAAGTAAATAAATAATTAATTAATTACCAACCAATCATTTATTAAAATCCTTTGCTTTTATATTAACAAAAGAAAATAAATTTTATTCTAAAACTGAACACAAAGATGCTGACCACCAAAAGCAAACATTATTATTGCTGTTCATCGGGTTGAAGTATCTACCATTGTTAATAATGACTTTATAACCTAGTTCAAAAGAATGGGTAATCATTTTATATAAGCCAACATACCAATTATTGTTCCTTAGACTGCTGTTAACATGACAATATCAATAAGTAATGATAATTTATTTTTAATTGCCATCACATATTTGTTTACTGACAATAAGCAAGCAAAAATGAAAATCTGATCTACTACCAATAAACTGATTTTTTTAAAATAATCATTTCAAAAAACTTTCCCAATTTTTGCAAAACCACCTGCAACCAGTGACTCTCTATGAGCCTTCTTGTATTATATACTTTCTCCTCAATTTTGTTTTTGTCAATTTCTACTAGATGTTAGTCTTCTTACTTTTCCGACATTTTGCACATGACAGCATGCATACATCCTGGCAATAACTAACAGTTTGAAACTATGCTGATGGAAGTGATCATGCTCAAATTCTTATACAGCTTATTTGTATGAAACCAGAAGTAAAAACCACATAATTCTTTTATCCCATATTTTGCAGCTTCAAACTAAGCTCTTTACTCATATACATATTAACTAACTAGCTTCCCACAACTCTGTTACTTTTCGGACAAGTCCACAGACCAGTGCTGATCTGTTTAGTTATTACCGGCTGTGACAATACTGCATTTAAAATTTCACAATTTTACAGGTTACATTAATTTTTATTTAGACTATATACAGAACTATTTAAAACATCTTTAAAGAAGCTGTTATTCTATTATTTCCAATTATTTTTATTGTTTAAACATCTAGTGCTAGGTTGGACCAATTATTGAAATCGGGTCTTGAAATTTACTTGAAAACAGTTCACAAACCCTTTTTAAAATGATTACAACCATATTTTGTTGTATTTTCCTACCACTTCAGTCTAAAAGTTAAAATTTAGTCAAACTCCATTTTATAATTATTTCATTTCACACACTGGTCTGCAACAGATTGGAATGAGAAAACCTGGTCAGTGAACACTAATGTGAGAAGCACTGCTCTAACATATGTTAGATCTATTGTTTTAAATAAAATATTTAGTTTCCAAACAGAAAAGTCAGTAGTCTATATGGAATTGGTTATACATCTTATGTATAACACATAATTTACATAAGACATAACTTTAAATTTCAAAACAAAACAATTAGTTTTATATATATCTGTAAAACAGTATATATGAGATGCAGTCAAAAAATCCCAGGACTGGTGACATGATGCTGCAGTCATGTGCTAAATGCGTACAAACTACGATGCATAATAGACATCTTTATTTAGCTTTCCACCAATTTCATGGCATTATCTATGTACTTTTTGTTTCTTGCTATTCATATTAAATCCATGTTCTTGTCAACTTGCAATTTTCACTGCCTTGTAAAATGAATTCTTTTAAGGAACAGCATGTGTGTGAAATTTTGTTTCAAATCTGACAACACTGCAACAGAAAAGAAAGTGATTACAGGAGACAAAACATGGATTTACAGCTATTACCACTGAAATCAAACAACACATACCAAGTGAGGTGCAATCTCCAGAGCATGCTCATTGTTTTTTTTGATAGGGAGAAAATTATTCTTCCGAGAATTTTTTCCACAAGGCCAAAATGTAAATCAAAAATTTTATATGGACATTTTGAGGCACTTAGTTGTATTCTTCAATTTATATATGATATTTTCATTTGCTTAAATTTGTCTAAGGGTTTCAAAAATTTAATCTTTTAACTTGATTGCTTGTTGTTCTCCCTTTAATGTTTTAATGTAATAACTTTTTAATTTAATCTACAAAAAATAAAACATAGCAAGTCTTTCAGATTCATTTACAGCACTATACCAATAACAGTGAAACTTAATTTACAGTATAAGAAAGCCAAAATAAGAAGCTAGGACAAGGAAGAAATATTGTACAATCAGTTCTCATTAAAGAAAACAGGACAAAAGGCACAAAACATCAAAAAGTTCAATACTCTAAAATCCAAGAGCAAATACATGAGAACACATAATAAAATCTCAAATGACAATGTTTGCATTTTAAAATTTTAACTGTACAGGAATGTCTCCAATTCTCAAACTGTTATACTACGTTCGCACACAATCCATGACTCACTTCAATCTTGATTGTAACTGTTGCCAGTCGAACTGTTCACATAGACAGTCTGCTTGAGAACATAGCTATTATATACAATGATAAAACTGATATAACTATGTGGTAAGCCATGAACACCAACAAACAAAATGGAAGTTTTGATTAGAAATAAATACTTTTTCTTGCCATATATCTAATAATAGACAGATGTCATTGTCTCTCCAAACATTTTTTATTTCTTTGTTGATAGCCCAACACGTGTTCCACAACCATCTTGTATTTTCTCACATGTGTGAGATTATGGGATCTCTTATGAACGGATCCAGTTTCAAGAACTCTCTTGAGTCGATCACAATTGAACCTGGTTTCAGTCAAGAGGTTGCACCACCACAATTGCCGACTTTTATCACAATCTAGATTGAAATGCTTGGTGTGAACGGGGTATAGAGCTAATGGAAGGAACAGCAAAACCAGATTGAGGCACCTCTAGCGGTGACACCTGGTAACAGAATTGGGGCTACAAAGGCAGTACCAGTATTGTTCCACCGAGTACTATTCATGAAATACTAATACCTTTCCTTTTAAAACATTCATTTTTATTTTATATTTCTATATTTTTGTACTTTACTTTGGCAGTAAATAGATGTTTTTATTGCTTCCTCATTCAAGTACAGCAGTTGAATGTATTTTTTGCAATTAAATTTAATAAAAACTAAACTACAAAATCAAGTTCATACCGATACATGTGAAACAATGTTATTAGCAAAGGCATCAACGATAAAATGTTACACTTGGAAACCATCATCTGCTTCAACCATAAAAAACATTCTAGTGAGGAAGATTCTGATGATGATCTTACCAGTGATTTTTCAATGTGATAATTTTGAAGTTTGGTACTTCATGTTCATTACTTTTGTTTCAACATTTCGTTCATTTGATTGTTGTTGAGGAATAATAGCACTCTTGCAATAGCCTATATGAATTTTGTATGTTACATGTAACACTAAATATATTTTAATTATATATATATATATAGCAGTTTACGATCAAAGTACAGTTGACCCTCCTATAACACTTGATTATTCCGTTTTATATGAATTCCATGTTATACGAGCCACTTAGATTTTGCAAATACGTGGGCCATTCACAGTCCGGCACATGTATTTGTAAAATCTAAGTGACTCGTACAACATGGAATTCTTATAAAACGGAATAATCAACAGTGTTATAGGGGAGGTCGACTGTAATGCCAATACAGTCACTAGTGTTGCCATCTTTTCAAAATTGCTGACCCAGGTGGCAGGTGAGGTTTGTTCAAACAGAGTTCCTGATGTATGCGCAATGTCATTTTACAATGCGAGAATAACATGCACGCTGGTTCTAAATCAGTTAAAGTGAAGGACTAGGGACTTGACTAAATTAAGAAAGAACAGACACAGATGACTTAATTCTATTGACTATTAGAGACGTGTATGATCGTATATGAAAAGAAAAGAAAAGAAAAAAAAACCTGACATGCTGCGTGTCACACGTCGGCATAAACAGACTAACATGGCAGAATCGCAGATGAGTTTCAGTGAGTAAGAGAGTTCTTTCGCTGTTAAAATAGTATAAATTTGTATTGTAAAAATATTTGCAAGAACTTTGTTTCATCATAATTTCTACAAAATTCCCGGACAAAATTTATAGTTCACGTGGACAGTGAGTCAATTCCTGGACTGTCCAGGTGAAAACCAGACAGGTGGTAACACTAAGAGTCACTTCTCGACTTATGATGGGATTTGGTTCTGCAACTTCGGACGTAAGTTGAGGTGGTCGTAATTTGAGAAGTGACTGTAGATCATAAGGACTGAGCAGTATTAATATTCTGATATTTATTATACTCTTAATTTTGTACAATTAAAGGGTGGTATGAAAGAAGTAAACTATATATTCATTGCATGATAAATAATGAAATTTGTAACTAACCATATATATAAAGGAGCTTCAATAAGGACCATAGCAGTAACTAATAGTATTGTATTAACAGGGAAAACTTTTACCTTCATTTCCTCAAAATACTAATTTTGCTTCTTATTCCTTCCTTCCACAGATCTCTCAAACTCAAATATCACATCATATGCCAATTAATATCGGTCAGATTAACAAAATAATATATATAAAAAAAAAAAAAAATTTACTAAATTTAAAATAGAGCCAACTAAGATTTTATAACAGGAGATTGGAGATTGGTTAGAATGCAATAAATCTTCATTATGTAATTAACCTCAGTAATTAAATTGCAGCCAGCCATTTCTTTCTTCCCAGGGTATTGTTCATTCGGGAATGAATAAAACTTTGTACCTGGCGGCACAGTAATATAGGTAACACTACAATTGACCACACAACAGTTATTTTTTGAAGTTTTGTGTGGCAGAAAGCTGTAGTTCATTATCACAGGAAAAAAATAAGCACTGTGTTTCAGTACATATCCAACCCAAAGATGCATGTGTTTTCCTGAAGCAGTTTTCTTTGCCAGAGTACAGGTGACACTCAACTCAGTTCCACTAGCTCTATTAGAGCAAAACCATATTCTAAAGGCTGTTATACACGTTACGGAAGTCCTTTGAGGATTAACCGTAATTTTTGTTTCTATCTATCCACCTTTAAATAAAAATAATTCTTTATACGTTGGGAAATATTTTAATAAGTTTTGTAAATTACTATGTTCGATCCAGCCAGTTATATCCAATTTTTTTTCGTCTTTTAAGTACCATCCTTTGAGGATTTCCGTAACGTGTATAACAGCCTTAAGACCACCATGTTGTACAGGGATTTCCCAGATTCTCGAACCTTGTACAGTACAAGGGATACTTGTATATTACTGTGTTTTAACAGAAGATTTTAAGACAATAGAACAGACCAAACTTTGATCATTTATAAAAACTTTCTAGGCCATTTGTATATTTATATACCAAAACTAATACCTTACATTAAAAAAAATTGAAATAAAAGAATGCTTATTTCTCAGTGATACCAACTCAATAGTGTTTTCAGCAATTTCTAGTATTCTTAATTTACAAAAAGTGTGACAAATAATTCTTTTATTTAATTGTTTGCTATATGAACAAAGATCTGTGTGATTCACCAATGTATCTTATTGTTGAACATGCTGAAACACATTTACTATAAAGAAAACAATCAATTTGATTTTATATAAATAATTATATAACTTATACACATTGATAACAATAAAATACCATTTTCAAATTAATTAAGAAACGAATATAATAATAATGTATCAACACAATAAGAACGTAACAATGGAAAATTTGATTCAAAAAATATTCTATATTTACAAAAATAAAATAACTCAATAATCAGATAAAACATAAGATTTACATGCAGACATGTTACATTAATTAAATAACACAAGAAAAAATAAACGTATAAAGAGATGGAAACGGATATAATCAGGAATACAAACCTAAACGTGCGTACAGCAACGAGAAGTATTCACAAATGACGTCGGAACTTCACGTTGCCAGATTCTACACACAAAGACGTTTCTAAAAAATTATTCGCCCAAAATACTTCAATCCCAAATATAATTTATATTAAAATGGTTAAAAGAAGCTGTAGTTTTAAAACAATCTTAAGATTATGAATTAATTCAAATTTAAAATTAAGGAAAAATTTAGAATGATAGAATTTATTTCCAAAAAGCAATTGTAAATATTTTGAATTAAAAAAAAAAACTCCACACTGTAGTCGTTTAGATACTTTTTGAAAACTCTTTCCGCTCTGTTGTTATTTAATAGGGCCTCTTTTAGTAAGCCCATTATGGTTTCGGCCAAACCCACAATGGGGCGGCCGGGTGGTGAGGGACGGGACCTTTTTCAGTTTAGAAAAGATGCCAAATGTCCTTTATTTCAAAAATAAAAAGAAATTTCCAGCTAATGAATATATATATATCTTCCATTAATTTAGAAAACAAGCAAGGCTTTATAAAATTCTGCTGGAATTAAAATTTCCGTCATTGAATTTGAATGTGAACTATTTTGAAACACGGATATGCATATGCGGTATAAGTTGGAGCGTTAATTTAACATTTGGCATTATAACTTAAAAAAGTTGGCAACATGTTTACTGCCCATTGGTCACTTTGTTTTCCATCCCAGTCTCTTTTTAGATGTGTTTCGTTCGTTCTAAAGCGTTTAATGTGTCTGGCTGTTTATAACATTCACTCTTTTAACTTGTGACTTTTTTGTTAAATCGTTATATATATACTTTTTGTGCTCATCACATCACATTTTATTAAGTGCTGTTCTACCTATAGATTAATTATGGAACCAACAAGAAATAAGATGAAACCATTATGCTCATGTAACAAAAGTTGGAATAAACATCGTGAATGGTTGGTGGCAACTACTAATCCACAAGAGTTAAAGTGTCAAAGTGTTTTCAAAATTGGATATATGAGTGCAATAAGATTTTATGCTGTATTATTGCTACATACTGCATAAAAATTCAGATTATCATAAGAATAAAAGCAGTGTGTTATCTTACAGTTTTTTTTTAAGTTACGAGTATCACTGATGTATAAACATTACTCATCAATTTTTATATCAGAATATGAACTTTAGTTTATACCTATGAGGCCATCCATAAATGATGTCACTCTAAAATTCAACAATTTAAGCTCCCTTTTCCCCTTCCCTCCCGTGTCATTTATTGTCACATTATGACATTATGTACAAATAATGTCACATTGTTTTTCACCCCTGACAAAGCTTTTGCATTATTACAATACATTTCATCAATTAATTCATTTCTGCTTTTTTGTGCACATTCAATTTATTCTACGAGAAATACTGGTAAAGCAATTATTTGGAATCTTTTTCACTTGCTGTAAAAAAATTTTTATCTATATAATTAACAAAAATTCATTTGAATACAAGTAAACGAATCATTACAAGAATTTGAATTTAAATTTTAATGGCGAAGATAAGTGAAAAGTATATTGTTACCAGAGCCTCTTCAGCCATCGGTCTTATCGACCGATGTTACCGCTTCCCGGGACGTGGACCCAGAGGTTGGATTTTGGGAAGCGTGTTCGTGTTGTGAAACGGTGTTGTTTATAATGCACGTGAATGGAATGGTTGGTGATTGGATGCGACGAATGTGTCGTTGTTTGAACTGTGTGTTTCAGCGTGAGGGATGTTGTTGTTTATGTGCGTGGATGTGAATTACTAAACTAATGTGAGTACGACAAGGGGGAAAAAAATAAAAACCCCTTGTCTTCTTACATCTAGATTAGTAAATTAAATTTAAGGTTTTAGTTTGAATGTTAGTATGACAAGAGGAAAAAAAAATAAAAAACCTCTTGCCTTCTTATCCTACGTTAGTAAATTGAAACTAAAACCTTAAATTTAAATGTTGTTAGTATGACAAGAGGAAAAAACAAACGAAAAAAACCTCTTGCCTTCTTATCCTACGTTAGTAAATTGAAACTAAAACCTTAAATTTAAATGTTGTTAGTATGACAAGAGGAAAAAACAAACGAAAAAAACCTCTTGCCTTCTTATCCTACGTTAGTAAATTGAAACTAAAACCTTAAATTTAAATGTTGTTAGTATGACAAGAGGAAAAAACAAACGAAAAAAACCTCTTGCCTTCTTATCCTAGGTTAGTAATATCCTTCAGAAATAGCAAAGGAAAAAGTCGTTCGCATCTCTTACGAAGCGACGCTTTTTCCTTTCCATCTTTGCCCACACCGAACGAGAGGATCCCACTCGTTGGAAAAGGGAGGAATGATTGAAACATTCTCCCCTCCCAGTGCAGCAAAGATGATGTCGTCAACAAGGAGACATTTCACCTTTCGGAACATGTTCGAATGACGAAATGCCTCCTCTCCGTTCAACGCGAAACAGAGAATGCTGTCGACATCCGCTATTCCCGAAGGCGATCCCGTGAAGGAAGAACCCTTTCCGCAATCGATGGAAGAGAGTTCCTCTCCCCGCTTAAAGGGGGAAAAGACCCTCTCTTCATCGATTGCGGAAGGAGAACGCCCTTCACACTTCTTCGTCTTCTCGGGCTGCAGCCAACGCCAAAACCGCCAGCTCTTCATTCTGTAAAGAAACAATATATATATATTAATGGGTCTCGGATATACTTAACGCAGAAAAAGTACAAGATAATACGACAGAGCTAGCGTTAGATCCTACCGGAAATTGCTAGAACGTTCGAACTGCATTTGCAGTAGAGACGACCGACCCGGAAAGAATAAACTCTCTTACGTGTAATTTGTATTTATTTGTACGACAGAAAAGTAAAGACACGCCGCACGTAGCCAAGTGCAAAAGGCACTCGATCTCGAGCCCAAGTCGTAATAAGTGTTTCGTCCTAGAGCAATTATCCTAACGTGCGTCACCTAAACGCAACGACGGCATTTAAGAGAGTTTCGTGCAAAGAAATTCCGTACGAGAGTCGACGAAAACACGTTTAAGTGACACAAAGCATTTGCAGAGGGTTACGTAAGTGTGGAACATGAACTGCACTCAGAAAAGACCGCATTGTGAAAAGAGACAAACAGCTTAAGGAAAAGAATTCATGTCCAGCCTGTATACATAACTCTTAAGTGTATTAAATGTGTTTTAAGTGTTACAGAGCTGCAGACAATTTAATTGTCGCAAAGTAAGCCATTGAAAAGCGTTGTAACTAATACATAGATTCAATAGAGAAGTCGGAGGTTAAAGGGCGAAATTTTTGACGTCCCGGATGTGTCGAAGGAACGTGTGATGCTTCAGAATACGGTCTCCGTTTATCCTTCGGTCCATCCGGTTTCGAGTGTATATATTTTAGTTAAAATTACGATACGCAATTCGTATTTAGAGTTAGTATTAACTAAGTTTTAATTGAATTTCTATAAATAAGATATTTGCAAATAATCCTTATTCTTTGATCGTGTTTATAAAATATAATCTAAATTAATTAATTACGAAAATAAACCAATGAACAAATACTTAATCCTTTGCGTCCGTCGTTTTCGGCGCTTCGGTCGCTTTCCAATGTGGCGGCTGGTTTAAAAGTCGAAAGACAGGCGTTTCGGATGGTAATTCAAACGAAAAACACAAGCGACGGCAGATTTAAACGCGAATATGCAAAGTCCGAGTCGGCCGATGTCGTCTCCGAGAGTTGGACTAAACGAAACGAAAATAAAATCTTACAACTAGCTAAATTCTAATTAAAATCTTACTTGGTGTAATGTCGGCGTCCACAAGTCTTCTTAAAACCACGTAAAAAAGGCAAAAAACACAGCAGAAACAAGAGCAAAGAGCGCACACGTCCGTCCGGCAAGCGAAAAACGTGCAAAGTGACGCAAAATCGTGTTGCAACAATACGCGTTTCCATAGAAACGGCAATTGTTGCGAGATTAGAAAGCTCGCAACGAATTCGAATGCGATTGACGTCACGGATTCTTTTTGAATTTTAAGGCTAAATATCTGCATTTTTCACGTTTCTATCCCCCGAGTGACGACGGATTGGGATCGAGAGACTCCCTACCACCCTCCGCCTTCGGTTTCCATTCTCCACAAGGGGTTAGAAGCGAGATTTTCTATAATCGAACGTCATCTTTACCTCGCCACCCCCAAAACTAGAAGAAATCCTCCCTCTCGTTCGTCCGGTATTTTCCGACCAAGTTTCCGATTGACCGACAGCGCAATTTTTACTGAATTTCGTAATATTTCGTTTATCCGACGCCATTTTAAGAGCGCTTACCTGACGTCATCGGTTATATTAAATATGCGTGTTATAGTTTAGTTACGTAAACGTTAATTAGTATATTAAATAAGCAAATTTTATGAATTCACCTGACCGATAGAAAATATCGTGTATGTATTTTACACGAAACAATCAAATATAGATCTTTCTATATTCAAACTGAGAAGAAGATCGTTCGTTTCAACAAATGTAACTGATTTTTATAAACAAAAATCTATCAATAGCAACGAGTTGCGTAACTTTCTCGGCTGTTGTGAGATTTTATTTAGAAAATAACTTCTATACTTTTAATTATAATAAATAAAACTGTGTGTGGCGCCATCTGTTATGAGATTTTGTTATATAAACTTTTCATATTTTTAATTATTATAAAAGCGCAAAAGGATTAATTTTGAGTAGAGAAACGAGTCTTATATATATAAATTACAAATGCTAGTAACGAGTAAAATCTTCATTAACCCCGACCCTCTTGAAATATCATACGTGACCCCGCTTTATATCCCTACCCTCTTGACTTTTAACCACCAAAGTTTAATAGCATCAATGCCTCTTATACACTAGCTATTTTGTCAAAGTTTATTTCTTAATCATTTCCTCACCCTGAGATATTAATAGAGGGAATGTGTGACTATCGGTCAAAATAATGAAATTTATGCAAGATTTTTACATTATTGAATTCAGGAAATCTTGAAACGAAAAAAATTAGGGTTTTTTTTTCTTTCGTGTATTTTTGGGGACGATATATCGGAACGGCCCAACCCCGAAAAATTCTTGGGGATTTTTTTGACCCGTCCGGATTCGATCTCGAGTTTTGTCAGAGCAGTAGGTTATTGCCTTGACCATTCGGCCGTTTCTAGGTTATGGTTGTACAATGGACTGATAATTTATTCACTTGAAACTTTTATTTGTAAGCTTCGAAATAGATCCTCAACTAGTTTTTCTTACGGTCAAAAATGAATGTATCAGATGAATATAATAAAACGTATTACTATATATGTATACGTATATACATACATACATACATTATTTATGCTTGTAAGAACATTATGGCTCTGCTCCGCACTATTTCACGGCATCCTCCAAGTGCCCCAATGTATGGGTGCCCCTACGCCTGTACATTGGGACACTTGGAGCTCAATTTAAAAGACTAAAATTCAGTTTCGTCACAGAATAAGTAATGAAAAATTCCGTGCTAGTGTTGCCACCTTTTTAAAATCACTGACCCGGACCAAGGACTTTAAACTACAAGGATAGCCAGATCCCGTATATTTGTTAGCGTGACCTTGGATCTATGTGACGTCACAGCAAGCCCTCTACTTCAACATGACAGATCTTTCAAATAACAAAATACGATAAAATATTAAATCATTTCTTAATTAATTATTAAATTACTACTAAATGTAAACTACTGTAGAATTTTCGGATTTAATAAGTGTACTGTACGTCAATAAATTTACAAGTCTTTTGTCTAATATTTATTTAACAAATTAATGAGCTATATTTTTTATTATGTGATTATCTTACTTAACTTTTTAATTTTTTTTCGACAATCACCATTTTCAGAAGGCATTCTTTTCAATATTTTATAGTTTTCTTGTTTAAGATTTCTATAATTAATTCTTATTATAGTTCTTAATTTACAAAAATCTTTTATTAAAGTAAAAGGTAAAACTGTTTCCACTGACTAATTCTGTACAACTCCGGGGCCTTTTTTATACGATTCATCGTGATATATTTCGAAATATTTATTCCATTCTATAATTTTTGCTAGCCATTCATCA